>NW_017534569.1:0-1185 GCF_001853355.1 Bactrocera latifrons
AAGCAACCGGTTACGATGACAGTTCGACGGTGAATGTTATGAAATATAATCTCTGTCAAATTTAGAGACTTATGTAACCAGTCTCTATTTGAGACATTTTGTGGTAAAATCTCAATTTGTGACTAGTTACTATTCGCTAAATAATCTCTAGCTTAAGTTATATTAATCGATTGTCGTTTTTTTATATTTTGTAAGCAATTCAAACACGAAAAGGTTAAAAATAAATAAATTTTACATAAATTTCGTTAATATTATGAAACAAAGTCAACATATGTTTTTATTTTTAATGATAATTTTGTTTCTTGATTATGTTATAGAAAATTTAATATTTGTTATCGAGATATTTATTTTCATTCAAGTATAAAAATATCTCTTGATGATAAAATGTAATAGTGTTTGTGACTATCACTTACAGAATAGCAAAATCGTATCCAGTCTCAAAAATTGTCTCTGTCAAATTTAGAGACTTGTTACTGAATCACAGTACAGAATCGCACGGTTAATACTATATCACAGCGCAGAATAGCACGGTCTCAAAATATTGCCTCAAATTTGAGACCTGGTAGTTAACAAGTCCCAAAACCAAAAATTACTTTTGTCTGCCATTTTGAATATACTGAACAGAGATCACCATAGATATTAATCGATTGTCGGTTTTTTATATTTTGTAAGCAACTCAAACACGAAAAGGTTAAAAATAATTAAATTTTACAAAAATTTCGTTCATATTATGAAACAAAGTCAACAGATATTTTTAGTTCTATTGATAATTATGTTTTTTGACTATGTTATAGAAAATTTAATATTTGTTATCGAGATATTTATTTTCATTCAAGTATAAAAATATCTCTGAATGATGAAATGTAATAGAGTTTGTGACTATCACTTACAGAATAGCAAAATCGTCTCAAGTCTCCAAAATTGTCTCTGTCAAATTTACCGTGCGATTCTGTACTTTGATACAGTATGAAGTCTCTAAATTTGATAGAGACAATTTTTGAGACTTGAGACGATTTTGCTATTCTGTAAGTGGCAGTCCCAAAATCTATTACACTTAATAATTCAGAGATGCTTTTAAACTTGAATGAAAATTAATATGTCGATAACAATAATTAAATTTTCTATAACATAGTCAAAAAACATAATTATCAATAAAAATAAAAATATATGTTCACTTTGTTTCAT
>NW_017534569.1:11415-40389 GCF_001853355.1 Bactrocera latifrons
TCGAACGGATGTTCTTAGGCTACCCAGAGGATACTTGGTCAAAGACCGGAAGTCGTGAGCTGCTTGAGTCATATGTAAAAGAATCGTTTCTGGCCATTCCCAAGTGAATGGCGATCAGAGACTTTCCTCACTGGCGTGAACTTCTACACATGACCCCATCCTCCAGAGCTGCATACTAGCACAAGAAAATTTACCTCAGGAAAATTTCCAAGGGTAAATTTTCTTGACCATTGCTTAAGCGTTCTTTTATATGAAATTTTTAAATTTCTTGAGCGAAGGAAACTTTCCTTTATTTAAAAAAATTCTAATCTCTTACAATTTTAGTAGCTAACAGCCCTGACAGACGGCATAGCTGTGCATTTGGACAGCTGATCGTGTAATTTCTTTATATATTAAAAAAGAGTGAAAAAAGATAAGACAATATTATTAAAGGCAATTTTGGTATTTTTAGAAAATCAATATAAATTTATCGAAAAAATTCGTTTATTATTAAATACGATAAAAGATAATAAAGTGCAATTAAAAGCAATACTTGATTACAACTCGAAAGAAGTGTGCGAAAAAGTTGACAATAAATCTAAAATATTAAAATTTGTTTTTGTTAATATACTTGCACATAATTTAATTAGCAATATAAAACTGCTCACCTCTGATACTGCAATGGCGGCAGACTTCAAGCGACATCTGTCAAAAAATTTGCGTTGACAATAACGAAAACTAAACGCTTAAAAATCGCTTATAATAGTTAAAGTCCTGCAATATCGGAATACATACTTTGCGTTTACCATAACAAAAGCTATTGGATCGTTTATATATCACAACAATTCGCGCTCACAATATTTTGCCTACTCAAATTTGGTAAATTCAGCTAAATGCATGAAATTCTGTCAGGGCTTTAAGTTCCTCATTATTGCATCAGCACCTGATTGTGCTGCGATTGGTTGTCTGCATGTTGTCATTTCAAGAAGTACCGTTTTACAGGGGTGACAGCGTAGCGTCGCTATGGTCGACTGTTGCGTAGAACACAATGCTCGCGACAGACTGCAAACGACATCTGTCAAATATTAAAATACACACGTTCTTATGGACATACCTATTTTGACAGCTGCACGACTACACAACTGCAGGCCGACAGTTGTCGTTCTCGCTACCTTCAATATATTCTTATGTTTGCCAACGACAATAGGACGACAGTAGAGAGATGAGGAAGAGTGGTGATGCCACTAATATATGAAATGTAAAATTACTCAAAGCTCTATCAAACCTGACGTTATTTTACAAATAAAAGCATAAAATAGCTCTGCTACATCATTTATAATAACAATTGATAATTTAAAACAAATAAGTTTACCTATTTACTTAATTTTTGCTTAAAAAATTTCACTTTGAACAAAATATTAAAATTTCATTGAGTTGTTTTGTGTACATGCTGGCCATTGTTATGTTGCTGCCCTCTGACAAACATTTATGTAGTAGGATTCACAACGCCATTTTCAGTTCACTGTCGTGCTGCTGCAGTCTGTCGCGAGCATTGTGTTCTCCACATGTGGTTCGGTGGTAAGCACAAAAAGAAGAAAACGACGCAGAGTCAGTTGTGTATAGAACATAATAGTGTGAAGCTAAAACTCGCAGCGCTATAACGATGTCTATAGAAAACTCCAATATTGGATAAGCTACGGGCTTCGTAAGTAGAGTAGAGAAACTATAACCTGATATGACGTAGGCAAAGGCACCTATGAAATGCATTAAAAATTAGTACAGATTTCTTCAGAGCTGCATACTGCCACAAGAAAATTTATCGCAGGAAATTTTCTTGACCGATTTTTAAACTTTTTTTTATATGAAATTTTTACAATTATTGAGAGCTGGATATTAAGCTTTAGGCACAAAAATATACTGTGATGAGTAAGACATACTCGCTTGTTTTCTTTAGGATAACACACATATTGGCCGATATAAGCGGGACAAAGTCACTCGGAAGTTCGAAAATCTTTATGTAATACATATGGGGACTAAGGAAGTGGCGGAGGATTAAATGATGTGTAGAAGTTCTGGCCAATGAAGAAAGTTCTCTGGTTGCATTTTACTTGGGAATGGCCAGAAACGATTCCTTTACATATAGTTCAAGCAGCTCATGGCTTCTGGTCTTTGGCAAAGTATCTTAAAGGGAGAAGGCGATGCATCCTCTGCATAGGGTTGTGAGCTGGGTTTGAGACCCGCCACATAAAAAATCATACCAATGAAGAGGAACAACAAGCCTCGGGTGAGACACCCCTCTTTTGACCATTCATTCGTTGGAGTTTCAATGATGAGTTGGTATTTTCCATTATGTCTTGAAGCTGATTGTCGTTTTTTTGTTGTCTAGCGAGCTCAGTAAGTGTCACGGCGGTTGAAATTGCGTCTACCCGAGACAGAGTGTCGGCCACGATGTTTTCGTTGCCTGCAACGTGTTTGATTTCAGGGGAGAATTGCGCGATGAGGTCAAGTCTGTGGAACTGCCAAGGGGATGCCTTATCTAAACGCTGTTTAAAAGCGTTAACCAGTGGTTTATGGTCCGTAAAAATTGCTACGTGCCGCCCCTAGAAGATGTGTCTGAAATGCTTTACAGACTCGTATATGGCTTGTAATTCGCGATTGTATGTCGACCGCTCGGACGATTTTTCGTCCAGCTTCTTGCTAAAAAACGCCAGTGGTTGCCATGAGTTATCAATTTTCTGCTGCAAAACAGCGCCGACAGCGTGTTGTGACGCATCTGTGAAAATAGCCCAATCTGCGTCGCTRCTAGGGTGAGCGAGCTGTGTGGCCTTGGCCAGAGCGTTTTTGCAGCATCCGAAGGCGGTCTCCAGTTCTTGGGTCCATGCGACAGGTTGAGAGCTTTTGGTGGTGGATCCTTCCAAAAGTTTGTTAAAAGGCTGTAGTAATTGTGCAGCATGTTTAATAAATTTTCTGTAGAAGTTGATTGTACCTAAAAAGGAGCGTAAGCTCTTAATTGTTGAAGGTTTGGGAAGTCCAAAATTGCCGATATTCGTTCAGGCAGTGGTTTGATGCCTGTTTCTGAAATTGTGTGGCCCAAGAATGCGACCTCTCTTTGTGCGAGTTTGGTCTTTGCGGCGTTTATCGTAAGCCCAACGTCTTGTAGGCGTTGAAATAAGGTTCGCAAGTGTTTCATGTGTTGATTTTCGTTGTATGAAGAGACGAGGACGTCGTCAATGTAGGCGTAGACAAATGGCATATCTCGGGTGATCTCGTCCATGAAACGTTGGAACGTCTGTGCCGCATTCCGAAGCCCGAAGGTCATGAAAGGAAATTCAAATAATCCGAACGGGGATATAATCGCTGTTTTGGGAAGGTCCTTCGGAGCGACCGGGATTTGGTTGAAGGCGCGGACGAGGTCAATAGTAGAGAATATTTTTTTTGTGTATAGAGTGGCGGCGAAATCTTCTAAATAACGGACGGGGTAGCTGTCGGGTATAGTCCGATCATTGAGGCGTCTGTAATCCCCACAAGGGCGCCAATCTGTTGATTTCTTTGCACCAGGTGTAGCGGTGATGCCCATGGGCTGCTGGATCGCCGGGCGAGGCCAATATTAATCATTTTTTTCAAATTCTGCCTTAGCGATGATAAGACGATCAGGTGCAAGTCTTCGTGCTTTGCTTGTGACAGGAGGTCCCTCCGTAGTTTTGATATAATGTCGAGTTTGGTGTTTGGTGAATTTTGGTAGGCCGTCTGGTTTGGTTATGTCAGAGAATTCTGAAAGTAATTTCCAAAATGGTGTTAAATGATCAATTTGTAAAGTTTTGATTGAATACGACTTAACAAAAGGGGTGTTGTCCCGTGAAGATAACTGAGTGTTCTGGTCTATTATGCGTTTATGTTTCAGATCAACGATGAGACCGAAATGGCTGAGAAAATCTGCTCCGATGATAGGTCGTGGAACATCAGGTAAAACAAAACGCCACGTTAATTCTTTTTGAAGACCAAAATCGTGGGTTTTAAAGGCGCATCCGTATGTGTTGATAATTGTGCCGTTGGCGACATAGAGTTGGTAATTGAGTGGTTTCTAAAAACGAGTTGATTGATTGTACGGGAAAACTGAGAGGTCGGAGCCTGTGTCGATTAAAAATTGAACGTTTGTGGACAGGTCTTTTACGAAAAGGCGGCATGAGGCTGCAGGGGAGTCGACTGCAGCTACTAACGACTCCTGTTGAAGTTTTCCTCGTATTTGCATCCGGTTGTACATTTTTGCGCGTTGGCGCCAAACTTGGCGTGGTACTAGCAAAGCCCGCCGGATGAATTTGGTGGTAGCACGCGAGATCTGCTACGTGATCTAGGCCGTTGCTGAACGGTCCGTTCATGTGAGCGCGCTATGATGGCTGAAAGTTCTGCTAGGTGTTCTGCCAAAGCTGCTACTTGCGTCTCCAGGTCTGAAACAGCTGCTATGCCGGCCGGTTTAACCACCTCGTGAAGCTTGTCGGCTGCAGCCCCGAGTTTATTGAGATCAGCCTGTTCCTGTATGACGAGGCATGCGCGCATTTGAGGAGGAAGGTGTGATAGCCATCGCGCCTTCAGAACTTCCTCATCAATGTCCGGGACGAGACTACGGAGATGACGCAGGTGTTGAGATGGAGTTTTGTCACCTAGGCTCTCTCCGTCCAATAATTGTATAAGATTAGCTTCTTTAGATTTTGAGAAGCGCGCATTCTGAATTGCGACTCGAAGGTGGAGCTTTGATTGAGATTTCCCTAGAAATCTGAATGTTTGATTGCGACGGAGCGCTGATTGAGTCGTCCAGAGACATTTTGCGTTGAAATGTGGTGTTGAAAGTGCGATTGCAGCGTTAATTTAGGTTATGGCTGCTTGAAATGTTGCGGGGTCACCAATTGAAGCGATTACTTAATTGCAAAACTTAAATAAATCTTCTTATGTCGAGTGGTTAGTTTAAAACTTTTATTTATTTCGTTTCTCAACTTTGTTGTATAGGAATTGGTTAAATTGCACGAGTCGTTAAAGCACGTGTGTGCTTAGCAAGCGCAAAAGATAGAAGAAGGATATCTTCTGTATGCATTACAGRCAAAGCGGGCGCTGACACGAAGGACAGTGGAAACGTCAGTAATGAAGGAAATTCGTCWGGGCTGCATTTTGGTAATGTGGTTGCCACCACATATCTCCCCTTCTTTGTGAAATAAATTAGGTTAGCAAATACGAGCCACATATGTACAACGTTCATAAGGGAATAACAAGTGCCGCACACATCTTTTCGCATCTCCGTTGTCACCGTCAACCAATGGCCGAAACTACGTTTTGTCAAAGAATCAATCTGTTGAAGCGCTGACGTGACGACAATGCGTCACAACATTGTGTTGCTAGTAGAAACTCCAAGCTGTACCGAAAAAAATAAACGAATGACCGCCAATTGTCACCGCTTCCGCTGTAACAGCTTCGCCAACAAACTAGCGTAACTATGTATGTTTTAATAAGAGCTTGCTTACATATCGACGCAGATTTTTGCGAGCCACGGAAAAATATTTTAGAATTGACAAATATTGTAAATCGACAATATGTTGCCACTTTTTCACTTCTTTCTTAGAACAAACACCAGAAAGTTGTTCAATTTATGATTTTGAGCTTTTGTCGTCAACGTGAAAACGCTTGTTGGCAGAGGCATGCTCGGGGAGATGTTACGGCATCTGTTTTTATGAATGAAGCGAGGTCGCTTGTGGAATTTGCGCCTGCGTTATGAATGAAATCATTTTTGTTGTAAAATTTACTACATTTGGACTTCGCCAATTTGGCTGCAATATTGACATGTGATGCTTCTGATATTTGAGACAATTCTTGTTTTTGTAGAACAATGCTTACAATAATTTTAGAGTTTATTTAGAATTTATGAAAAATATAATTTTCTATTTGAAATCCGAGTACATGTATACGGAGCGGGGAGGAGGTAAACCGGACCGATCCAATAATAATAGTGCGAAAATGTTGAATCACGTTGAGTTCTTTCCAATTTGGTGCAACGAACGAAAGCTGCCCCTGTCAGTATATAGCGGAATGTGTGTACATATGTTAACGTGCGAATTGTGTAGAACGAAAATGTTGATTTGGTGATGGGCGAACTGCAGGAACGAAAGTGTTGAATCTGCTCAGGGGACCATTCTTTATGCTGAGTGGGAGGATGTATAAGTGTGGTGAGTTGTCATGTGTGCGAGTGTGGTGTCGTCAAGTATTAGTGTGTGCTAATTTTTCCGGTAAAAGGGGGGGATGCTTAACTCATTTAAACACTCTGAAAGCAAAGATTAATTAAATAAAAATAATAAAAACATGTGAAAGAAAAGATAAATATTATTTAATCATTTAAAAATTAAAGGAAAACAAACATTTGTTTGCACATATTATATTGGATTGTGCAGGCCGCCTTAAATGCATATGTATTTTATGTACATATGTGTGTATGTATTTATTTTTGCATATTATATTTTACTGCGCAGTCCAATTTCAAAGTACACATACTTTTTTCAAATACTTACTTAACAATTGATATTTGCTGCTTCTGATGATATTGCTGCTGTTGCTTATTCCAGTTCTTTTGGATTTCCAATGCTATAAAATGAAGTAACTATTTGCAAATTATTAAAAAAAAACACATAAAATTCACTTACTTACCTTCTTGTTGCACGAGCCTCCTTTACGATGGTGCGATCTCGAAGGAGATGCGTCTTCTCAATCGTTTTTTTTATTATCCTTTTTGCGATTTTCTTTTGACACTATTGACAATTATATTTTCTCCTTCGCACTCATTCAAATAAATCAAGAAATGATGAATACAAAAATATTTATTAGTATAGTACAATATTATGTAAAAATCAAATAAAATGATCAAAAAGTCAAAATTGACCATAAATATTACTATGCATGCATTCATACAAAATTATACTCATATCACAATTACAGTTAGTGTGATTGAAAATCGTAGAGCAAGTATAATTTTAAGTTTTCTCAACTATCTCCATTTGTTTCGCAAAATCAAATATTTCATCCTTGTTATAATTTGTAATAGAGGTACAAGCAAAATGCAATGGGAATTATTTCTTAAGCTTTTCCCATTTTTACCGTACAGGTAACTAATGATTTGAAAAATTCGGTCATTCTTCGAATTCAAATCAAGAAAGTAGAACGTACTGATTTTAGTCGGTTTATATTTTGTATTAAAGTGTTCATTGCAGTAATCTTCCATAAAATATATAAAATTTTTGTAAAATGAAGCAAACTACTATTGATATGCGCGAACTGGCAAATGATCATTACAAAAACGGTAAATCGTATGGAGAAATAGCCAAAATAATAAATCGGAGTCGAAGTACTATTCAGTATATTATTGCAAGATATAAAAATGAAAATCGGGTGACAAATAAGATAAAAAAATCCAAAAAGAAGAAGCTGTCTACGACTGACGAACGATGGATCATAAGGAAAGTTAAGGAGAACCCAACCATTTCCGCTCCTAAAATTGCCGCAGATCTTAAATTTAAAAAAGGAATTAAGTGATTCAACTATTAGTAGAGTGCTTAGAAAAAATGATTTCCACGGAAGAGTGGCACGCAACAAGCCTTTAATTAAGAAGCATAATCGAAAGATTCGTCTTGAATTTGCAAGGACATATCTTAAGCAGGGCGCTGACTTCTGGAATGATGTTATATTCAGGGATGAGTCTAAGTTTAACATTTTTATGTCCGATGGAAAAGTAAATGTGTGGAGAAAACCGAGCACTGCAATGCATCCTCAAAATTTGCGACCGACAGTCAAGCATGGCGGAGGTGCAGCCATGATATGGGGATGCATGTCTTCCTTTGGTGTAGAAAATTTTGTGTTCATCGATGGTTGTATGGATCAGTGGAAATATCTGAATATACTTAAGGAAAATCTTAAGCAGAGCGCTGAAAAAATGGGTATTGCAAGTACATTTAAGCTGTACGCTGACAACAACCCAAAGCATACAGCACATTCGGCACGAAGGTGGGCACTCTACAATTGTCCAAAAGTGCTGAAAACTCCAGCTTAGCCTCCAGATTTCAACGTCATTGAACAAGTATGGAATTATTTGGACCAAAAAATTAGGGCTCTGCCGATTTCAGCCTTAAAAAACGCGCTCCAAAATGTATGGAGTAAAATATCCCTAGATTATTGTAAGAAGTTGATTGATTCAATGCTCAAACGTCTAAAAGCTGCTGAAACTAATAAAGGTTTTCCAATTAAATATTAGTTTCCAGCAATGAAACTAATTTTTTATACCATTTTTCTACAATTAAAATTAAAAAAATATGCACTGTACGATTTTTCGATTTTTACTGACTGAATATTACTTAGCTAAGAGTATTAAAATGAGCTGTTATTTGTTATTCCTATTAAATATTTTTAAGTTATATATACAGTGAGTCAAATTGAAACTCATACAAAACAAATCAAAAACAGCTTCGTTTGAGAATTTATATTTAATTCACTTGTTTCTTATATATACCAATTATTTTATCATTGTTGAAATATCTTCTTATAATTTGCTTACTTTTTTTAATTTTTTTTTACAAAGTATTAAACAAAAATTGCATTCAAAAAAAATAATTAAAATTAGACATCTAAATGAAACTCATACATTTGCAATATTAGACAAAGAAATAAAGAAAACATTAAAGTATATGTTACGTTAGTATTTTGTGGGGAATCCCTTAGAAATCTTAACTGCTTGTAATCGTTTTGGCATTGATTGAACTAACTTTGACCAGTATTCGCTCGATATATTGTCCCATTCCTCTTGAAGTGCCTTTTTCAGAGTTGTCCGGTTAGTTATATGATAATTTCTGATTCCAATTTCCAATTGACTCCACAAATTCTCAATCACGTTGAAGTCTGTCGATTGAGGGGGCGTTTCTAGTACTTTTGGACAATTAAACAATAACCACATTCGTACGTTATGTGCTTTATGTTTAGGGTCATTGTCCTGGTAGTATATAAATTTATCCGGAATGCCCAATTTTTCTACACTGCTTTTCAAATTTTGATTGAGGATGTTTAGGTAAGTGTATTGGTTCATTATATCGTCGATAAAAAACAATTTACCAACGCCGCTAGCAGACATACACCCCCAAACGGTTACACTTCCATCACCATGTTTCACGATAGGACGTAAATTTGCTGGTTTCAACTCTTCGTTCGGTTTTCTCCACACGTAAACTTTACCATCAGATGTGTATAGGTTAAATTTACTTTCATCAGCGTAAATAACGTTTCTCCAATACTCGAAATCCTTTCATTTATGTATGGTTTCTTTCTAGCTGTTCGCCCATTGTAATTATTTTTTCGTAGAATTATTCGTATAGTCTCTGGATTAGCGGACTTATGCAAATATTTTTGTGTTGCCAATGCAAGTTTAGGAGCACTTATTGTAGGATTTTTCTTCACTTCTTTTATAATCCGGCGTTCATCTTCAGCAGTAAATATTTTTTTGTACTACGTTTTTCTTTATTTTTCACTCCTTGACCTTTCTTGTATCTGTTAATTATACACTGCACTGTTGAAAAGCTTCTGTTCACAATTTCACCGATTTCGCGAAGAGTTTTCCCTTTTTTGTGATGATAAATGACTAGTTCACGCTCGGATACAGAAGTTTGTCCTCTTTGGCGACCCATTGTAACAAAATACTTAACACAACTGATGGAATGCATTAAATGAAACAAAAGAAACGAATGAAAATAGCAAGCAATGCATAACGGTACTTAACACGCAGTTGCCACCTTCAAAAATGTCTTGTATGAGTTTCATTTTGATGTTCAATTTTGAGTGACTTTGAGAAAAATTGAATTTTGTATGAGTTTCACTTTGACTCACTGTATTACTTAGTCAAGAGTATTAAAATGAGCTGCTATTTGATATTTCTATTAAATATTTTTAAGTTTTGTGAATAAATGAATTTAAGTTTCTATGTAAAACTAATAGTATATTTAATTGAAATTATCTGAAGTAGTTAGGAAATGGACAGTAAAATACTTAAAAAGGATGCCTGTACGATTTTCAATGACACTCGCTGTATGTTTACGTGTCAATATTGAATTGCTGAGGGCAAAACGCAAAAGCATACATACATACATGCATATGTATGTATATCCATACATTGCACATAAAGCGATTCCCTGGCTGAAAGCAAAAATTTAAACAAGCAAAACGAAATTCTTTACATTCGTTGGGGAGTGTAATCATGGTCATGCATACATATGTATATTTATGTCTCTTCATATTCTCTGTTTGAATATGGGGAGAACTGTTAAAAATGTCAACATTTCATAGTGTGAACTCTGTCGTAGGGAGGATTCCTTACTACAAATCTAACAAACCTACACCTTCTCTATGGTTTTAGTTTCTTTGGTTGAACAACAGTATTTTTTTTTTTTTAATTTTTGATGCAGTTGGCTTATGTATGTATGTATGTTAATTGCGGAATATTTTACGCGCACATGTAATAGTGTAATAAACATACATATGTGCATAAAACAGTTCTATTAAAAATTTAATTGGATTCACTTTTTTCTCCGCCAATGGTTTGTCGGTAGCAATACTTATAGCGCAGACAGCCAAAAACGTAGACCCGTGGCCCTTGTCAGCTGATACGGCCTATCTTATGGGCGCGCAATGTAAGTGAATTCACGGCATTTGGATTTTTGCCATAGAAACGTGTCAGCTGAATGCTCTCTCACAACGCAGAGTTGCCAATATCTATATACTTTAGTAATTATCAACTTTTATAATTCAATCTGTTCAATATGTTTGAAATTTTCTTAAAATAACTCAAAATCAGAGTCGAATGCTATTATTTATAAATATATAAGCTAGTTTAATAGTTTGTTTTCAGTTTTGATATTTTTTATTATAAAAAATTTTAATTAAAAACATAAATGTGTACAAAACTATATATGCATATTGAGCAATGGCAACATTGTTGAAATGAAAACAAACAAAGATGGCTGATAGGAGTGGGCGAATAAAAATTTTACTAAAACTTATACACACTCTACTTTTTAGATTTCTTGGTAATTTAATTTATATATTTCATTTGTATTGCGAGATGTTTCATAGTTATGACCGGTGATTATAAAAGTTATGGATTTTATTATTCAATGCAGATAATTGTTGATTTATTGCTGAATGTATATAAAATAAAAAGTTTTCATGGAAAATCGTTAAATAAATTTATATAATTTCTAAAATTTATTGTAAAAGAAAAAATAAGAGTAAATTTTTATACAGAATGTTATGCATGTATAAATAATATACTCTATTCGGCTTCCTCACATTGTTTACAAATTATTGTAGTCAGGAATGTGCATTTTCCACAAACATATTTTACGCCCTTCGAACAACTTTTTGTTGATTTATAATCTTGTGGCAACCCCAAAGTAATGTGGTAACCCGAAAGTAATGCGGCAACCCCAAACTGATGTGGCAACCCCAAATGCAACTCTGCAAAAGTAAGCTGTCAGATTGACGAACCACCATCTTCCTTTTTCGGCGCATCATCATGGCTGCAAGCACGTCTCAACATTTTCAGTCTCCAAACCTTTGTATCAGTTTTATATGCAATTAAATCAAACATTATTGTGGACATCCCACATATTGTTGACGCCGACAAAAGGTAAAATGACGGAAGAAGAAGAGGCAACACAGGTAACAGAAAATTTGCAGCGCCGGGGCCAATGGGCAGAGGACGTCCAGACCCGCAACGTGGAAGTGGCAAAAGTTTCCATCAGGATCCCACCATTCTGGCACGCAAAGCCAGAACTGTGGATTGCACAGGTCGAGTCGCAGTTCATTGCGGCAGGCATAACAAACGACAAAACGAAGTTCTCAATCCACCAAACAGTGATTTGTATTCCACGCTAAAAAATGTGTAAAAAAGCTACTGCAAGAACAAGAGCTTGGTGATATGCGTCCATCGCAGCTCTTGCGCGAAAAAGGTCAACGATAATATATTAAAGTCCATTTGGATGAGTCGGTTACCTTCCAACATGCGACTAATCATTTCTATTAGCAACGAACCGCTCGATAAAGTTGCCCTGCTTGCTGACAAAATATGTGAGGTTAGCGACACCCCACACGTACACGCGGTCGAAACTCTAAACACAGCAACACGCAACCAATCCGACATCCAGCAGCAGTCAGCCTAAATCACAAAAGAGATAGCCTTAATTAAGGCGAACATAAATCGTCGGCCTAGAAGTCGCAGCAGAAACCGCCCTAACTGGTCTGTCGTCAATGGCGGTCGACGACAGGCTCAACAACAAAAAATTAGCGTAATTCCACCGACGCAACAACAACGTAGACGCCCGGACAAAAACAACTACCTCTACGCAGCCAACAGGTCCACTATAAAAACTTACGGCGAAAAAACTAGGTTCCCCAATCTGGGTCTACGTCGCCAATATTCCTGGAATTTCATCCTTGCCGACGTGTCACAAGCCATCATAGGATTTTCTATCGCATTTCAACTTAGCGGTCAACCTGCGATAACGCAAACTAATCGACGACGTCACAAACACCAGCAAACTGTGTTTAATATCAACAAATAAAAAGGTAGTTTCCAATTTATCTTACACTAAAGATTATCACCCGTTCCAGGATTTATTGAGGGAATTCGAAAACATCACGATGGAAAATTTTTCAATCAAAAAACCTCAACACTTTGTCACGCATCATATCGTAACCAAAGGACCACCAGTCTTCTCTAAACCGAGACGCTTATCTCCCGAGAAGTTAAAAGCCGCAAATGCCAAGGACATACTTGTTGACATTCTCGCTAACGACATCCTGAACATAAAACCAAGCATCCTCTATACTGCGTGCTTTCCGAAACCCAAACTGCCTAACGCACCTAACAGAACCCCCGCACACTCTCTCTACGACGATAACAGAGTGTTACCGGCGCGAAGAGAGGGGACCTCCTCCCTTCTACGACTCCTGCAGATCCTATAGACCTGACCGCAGGGGTCGTTCCTCACAAAACTCCTCCAATCTTCCTCTTTAACTTTAACTAGCGTCTCCTTATGCTCTCTATCCGCACAACTAAATTCATACCTAAGCTGGGACAGCCTATCAGAATTGGACAGTCGGGCGCGTTGAAGCCTTCGCCTCAATCGCCTGACAGTCCTCCTCTTCAAGGTTAGCTCACGCGTCCAACATTTAATTTTGCTAACGCTAGAATATTCACACCTACCAAAAACCCTATCATTCACCCCCCAGACTACCTCACAGGACGAGCAATTTGCTCGTTTACCCCCAACTCCTTAAAAAATCTAAGCGGTATTTCCAACACCGCATCCCTACGGAGAGTCCATATTGGTTCCCGTCAGTACCAGAGGTACGCCATCGCCGCAATGGACTCTCATAAGGTAAGGGAGAGGATTGAGGGGTGATCACAATTTGAATCAAATTATGATCACTCAATCCCCACCCTCCCTTAACCTCCCATCTAACACCGAAAGCCATACTTGCTGCCTCATTCACTTGCAATGTGGTGCATAGGCTTCGGCATCACCGCACAGTGATAGTAGGCCGACAAAAGTCAATGTAAACAAACAAATAATTGACAGTACTCTGATTATAACAACCCTTGATATGTCACAATTTTAAGTAAGAATTTCGTAAAATATTCTAATACGGTTAACTACAACGAGTTTAATCGAACTCATACGGTGTTATCAATTTTATATTTTCAATTTAAATAATATATACGCTATATATAGTGATTTAACAAGGTTTGCAGAAGAAAATATGACTGTTGATGAAATGGACTTTAATTTAGAAGGTATGTATGTATAGTTTATGCAATCTAATACTTGGTTTGCGTTCAGCTAATACGTTGTAATGGGTTTTGAAAACTCATATAAAAATGTTTGTGTTCTTTTTATTTTCAAGTTTTTAACGTATGCAACTTTTTTTTATCCACATATATCCAAGCTAATATTTGAATATTGTATAACGGCAACCTTAAACTATACAATGACCTTTGATCGAGTACCACATCTTTCCCCCATAATTTTTAATTATTTTTTTTCCAGATCGAGTTTGCTCTATTTCAAATATGGAGTTATTTGAAGAATGGAAAAAATGTTAAATATAGCGAAATTCCCGGTTAGTGGATTATGTTTTGACAAAATTTAATGCAAAAGATGTAACGCGTGATACACAGAAGGATATAAAGTCAAAAATTTTGAGTGTTTCGTCAAAATTTTTTAAAAAATGGACTGAAGCAAATATGACGATTGAACGTTTTTTAAACAAAAATCGCAGTTGTTTAGAAGGAGAAGATTTACAATTTCACCTACAAATGGAACATCCCTGTCCTACTTCATCAACTGGAAGCAATCGACCTCAAGATAGACCAAAAAAAAATTTTGAAGAGTCGTCTTTTAAAACGAAAAAACGAAGGGTTGGAGACTTACTAGAATCGCGAAGTGCCATCGAGTTGACCGTAGCCGCTGAAATAGCAAATCGCTTGGAGGGTAATAGAACCATAGCTACTTCGATTAGAGAAAGTTTGAAATCTACAGCAAAAAAGAAGTCTGATAATACTACATGCGAAGGCAGGCAATTGACAAGTGATGAGGCATTCGCTTATTATGTGGATTCTAAGTGCACAAGTTACTCTTATRAACAGAYRCGAAAATGGTCATTGAAGGCGGGACATAAAGTTTTTCCATCGTATTTTAGTTTACGCAAGTCTAAAAAATTGTGTTACCCTGCAGATGAGCATATTTTGGTAACAGAAACGCGCGCTGAAATGAAGCCATTTTGGATAAAACCGCTGAACGTTTAATTGAAGCGTAAAGTGAAGTTTTCAAAGAAAATGTATCTCCTAAGTCGTCATTCACACTAATCAGCAAATGGGGATGTGACGGAAGCTCTGGCCATAGCGCTTATAAACAGAAATTTGAGAACTGCGATGCTACTGATGAGTATCTGTTTGTTTTTGCTATTGTTCCATTGAGATTGAGTGACGATGCCAGCCATAGTATTTTATGGCAAAATCCGCGGCCTTCGTCCACACTCYATTGTCGCCCAATTAASCTTWTTTTTKCAAAGGAAACAATTGATTTTACTACATCAGAAACTAACAAGGTTTTGGAAGAAGTATCTCAACTTCTTCCAACACTTTGTGATAATCGCGGTTCTCAAATTTCGGTAAAACATAATCTTTTACTTACAATGGCAGACGGAAAAGTTTGTAATGCTTGGACTGGTATACTTTCTTCACAAAAATGTTACATCTGTGGTACTACTCCCAAACTGATTTAAAAGACGTAGTAGTTAAAAAAGAGCATTACAGTTTCGGTTTGTCTACTTTGCACGCCTGGATTCGTTCCTTTGAATGTATGTTACACATTTGTTATCGTTTGGACATAAAAAGTGGCAAGCTAAAAGCGATATAGAAAAGGCTAGTGTAAAACAGCGTTCGGAAGAAGTAAGGCAAAAGTTTGAAAACCAGATGGGACTTATAGTAGACACACCGAAACCTGGGTATGGGAACTCTAATGATGGAAATACGGCCCGCAGGTTCTTTATGAATCCGGAACTGAGTGGGCAGATGACCGGATTGGATATTAATCTAATTAAAAATTTTAGCATTTTATTGAGAACGTTATCCTCCGGCTACGATATTAATTGTAATAAATTCGAAATCTATGTTCAAAAACCAGGGCCCTTTATCTTAATTTATATTCGTGGTACTGTATGCCAGTCACCGTGCACAAAATCCTGTTACATAGTACGGAGGTAATTAGAACTTGTATTCTTAAAATCTCGGAGGAAGCTCAAGAGGCCCGTAATAAGGACTGCCGTAGATTTCGCGAACACCACACCAGAAAGCAGTCACGTATAGCCACGAATATAGATTTACTACATATGCTTTTAATAACATCCAATCCGGTAATCAACTCACTCAGAGAAGTTCCTAGAAAGAGAACAGATAAATTACCGGTGGAAGTTCTAAATTTAATTGTCCCGCTTTCAATACYAAAAGTATCACGTCAGGTAACGTGTGACCACGACGATTCTAATTTGATTAGAATTCATCTGATTCAGATGAATCTAACAGTGATGATGAGTCATTCAATTAGTAGTGATATATGTAGTAGTATTAAACATTTTGTTATTGTGTGTTATTGTTATTTTTATGTTATTGTTATTATTAGGTCTGTTGGTAAAAAATCCTTTACTAATCATCGCGTTTTTCATTAGTTGAAATCTAATGGACTCATGTATTAGTACATATTTTATACGTTCAAGTAAATGTTATTGTACGTTCTGAAATTTATAAAAATAATTAAATATATTTTTTACACAATTTTTTGTTTTCTATTCGTAAATCTAAAAAAAATATATTAATTTATTCAATGAAACTTAAAATCATTAATCACCACGACCAAAATAATTAAATTTCATACTAAAATATTTTTGTCCCCCTAGATTGTACTACACGATTCACTGTGCACCGGTGCAATTGCTTCCAGCACAGGCGCTGGAGGCGCAGGCATCGGTGCCGACGGAGATGGCATTGACCTGCTCGGCGTCGAGGAGTGTCTCCCACAACTTCCCCTAACGGCGTCTACCTGACCGCGAAGATGGGCATTCCCGGTTATTACCGTTGTAAACCTTTCGCACTCACCTTTTTGGGATTTTATGTACCAAAATTAAAATTAGCGGAAAGCATTGAAAATGAATTTATGACCGAATGACCGGACAGCCTTTTATTTTAAAGAACAAACCGACTTGCGATGAAATATAAATGTCAAATAACTGTTTGCGGTGGATGTAGAGGCGGGACGCGCAGAAATTGTGTCGAACCGATCGTAGATAATGTCGCCAACGAACTGAGGAGTGAGGCTGGTAATCGGTTCTTCTTTATCCCCGTTGGTGCTGAATAGGATGGTGTGACTGCTGTAGTTGGTGTACGTGTGTGTAGGTGTCTGTGTGTGCTGCTCTCGTGAGTAGTGTAGAATGTAGGTTGTAAACATAATGTGGTGAATGTGGCGTGTTAGTGATGTTAGTTTGAGTCGAAGTGGTGTGATAATGTAGTGTGTGTGTTAAGGTTGGGGGAGGATGCTCATTTGTACATCCTGGCCCCCCTAAGCGAGTATATAGCCTAGCAGCCTCTGAAGCCGTTGCAACGTGGCTACCACGTTGCTGAGGCCTGTCGGGCGTCTCGATTGTGACCTGTGCTGGCGTCTCCGGCTCGGCGTGGGAGTGCGGTGACGCCAGGAACGTGATTTGTATGGCATTACGTCTGCGAGGCACATCACGACCCCCGGCGTCGGGTACGGCGGGGCGGTGTAGTAGGGTATGGTGGTGCCGCATGCATATTTGGCACTGATAGCCCGTTGTGCACTCTTGCGTACGATGTGCCTGAGCGACCTGCTGACGTTGCTGAGGGGTCATCCCCTTGAAGATGCCACAGCGTGGTAACCGATGACGACGGCGACATAGGGCGCATTCGAGTAGTGATGGTTCCGGAGCCGTTGATCACGTGTCGTTATGTGGCGCCGTTGAAACTGCTCGGGGAGCTGTGGTGGCTATGGTGGTTCGCGGCGCTGCGACTGGTGTAGTCTTCGAGCGCGGAACAGTGATGACCGAACGTATTGCGGGCGATTTTACTCGAATTAATAACATATACATACATATATGCGAGTATATTCATATGGGCATTGGTGCCACGAAATGTGGCACGAGTGAGTCGTCATGTGGATCGACTCCCTTTTCTCGGTTTTTGTTGCTAGTTATTGCTGTTGGAGCATTTTATCATTATTAATTTTTCATTTCTTGGTTTATTAATTACGGTTGCTTTTCGGTTTTATCTGCGGTTGGCAAAAAGCATAATTTAACGAGCGGTATGGTTAGCGTTCCCGATTGTGTACGGAGATCGGCTACGCGAATATGACTGCCGGAGTAGTAGTAGAGCTTCTCTATGCGGCCAAGCCGCCWTTCGGTAGGGGGGAGACAATCGTCATTGATTAAGACACAATCTCCAAGCTTAGGCGCATTTTCTGTGATTTTCCATCGGTACCTTCTGTGGAGGTCCTTTAAATAATCATCTTTCCATCGGCGACTGAAGTCATGATGGAGAATTTTAATTCTTTCCCAACAGTTTAATGAGGAAAGCGACTCCACGCCTGGCTCAGGTGTGACCAGAATGGGCGCTCCTTTAAGAAAATGCCTTGGCGTGAGGGCAGTAAAGACTGAGGGATCTTGCGAGAGTGCAGCGAGAGGCCGTGAGTTAAGAACGGCTTCAATTCTTGTTAAGAGTGTCGTGAACTCTTCATAATTGAATTTGTGGTKGCCAGCTATCTTTTTAAAATGAGATTTGAAGCTTTTTACAGCTGACTCCCATAAGCTGCCCATGTGAGGGGCGCTTGAGGGGATAAACTGCCAAGTGATACCTTGAGGAGTATATTTTGTACAATGTCCGTTGAGACTTGTTTTGTGAAGTCCGCAAATTGTTTTTCGGTAGCTCTTTGAGCTCCGATAAATGTTTTACCATTATCGCTCATGATTTTTGACGGAAAGCCTCGTCGTCCGACGAAACGAGCAAAAGCCGCAAGAAAAGCCTCCGTCGTCAGATTCGTACATAGCTCAAGCTGTACTGCTTTTGTCGTGAAACAGACAAAAACAGCCACAGAGCTTTTCATGAGGGTAGGAGACCTTAGCATGGATGCCTTTATCATAAAAGGCCCAGCAAAATCTACACCTGTAGTGGTGAAAGGCRGAGCAAAATTGCATCGTTCAGGTGGAAATGTTGCCATAATCTGCGATCGTATTTTCTGCTTATGCATAGTGCAGAGTTTGCACATGAAAATGCACTTCTTTAKTTGGGGCTTCAGTCGGGGTATGTACAGCTCTTGGCGGACCATATGTTGCATGAGGCGATGTTCGGCATGGAGCATTCGTATGTGGATATATGCGATGAATAAGGTGGCAAATGGACACCTTTCAGGTACGATTATAGGGTGGCGTTCATTATATGTTAGGCTTGAATTTGCCAGCCGACCAATCCTTTCATGTCTAGAAATGGATTTAATACTAAGAGTGAGCTCTTTTTATCAATCGGCTTCAGTTCTCTTAATAGTGATATGTCGCTGCTGAAGTAGCGCGTTTGGGTTGATGTGATAAGGGCSATTTTTGCCCTTTGCAAGTATTTGTGAGTTAAAGTGTCACATTGGGGATAGGTTGCCCCGTTAGCTTTATGCTTGAGTCGGTCTATGAATCTGAGCATATAGGCGATTACTCTGAGCGCTCGGGAGAACGATGAGAATCCTTCAAGGATGTCAGTCCAGGGTTGTATGATAAGTGTCGATTTTTCGACTTTCTGGGGCAATTATGTTGCGCATGGGCGATTGTGGCCAAGAATCAGGAGATTCTGTTAACCATCGGCGGCCATTCCACCAGAGGGCGAGATGCAGAGGTTTGCATCCTCTTGTACCTAGATCAGCAGGATTGTCAGCACTGAATACATGACGCCAAGTGGCTGATCCTACTAGGTCAAGTATTTCAGATGTTCGGTTAGAAATATAAGTTTTCCACGCATGTGGTGGTTTTTCTAACCAGGCTAGAACTATTTCGGAATCGGACCATAAATATAATTTGTATTTCGCCATGTTTAAGTGGCTCTGCACCATTGAAGCTAGCTTTGCTAGTAGCAGAGCGCCACAGAGTTCAAGTCGTGGRAGACTTAGCGTTTTTAGAGGCKCAACTTTTGCTTTTGCTGCTAATAGGTGGCTTGTAGTTGCGACATCGCTTTGTGTACGSMCRTATATAGTGGCACAATATGCCTTTTCAGAGGCATCACAGAAGCCGTGTAGTTCCACTTTGTATTCGGGGGAATAGTTTACCCACCGTGGAATTTGTATCTGCGAGATGTCGTTCAAGGGAACTGGCACCATTTTTCTAAGCGAAGAGGTTTCACTTGTTCGTCCCAGTCGGTTCCGTCTAGCCATAATTCTTGTATAAGGACCTTCACTTGTATCATAATGCGGATAATGCGGATATGGACTCAGTCATGTATGAAAACTGGTCCGATATCGCATTCCATTGGATGCCTATTGTTTTTGTTGTACTTTCCTTTTCAAATATGAGGAAATTGGTATCCAACAAATGGTCTTTAGGAATATTTTTTAAAATATTTGGAAGATTGGCTGTAATCTTTTTTAAAGGAAACCCTGCGGTATTGAGGGTATTTATTACCTGTGATAAGTTCTCATATGCTTGTGAAAGACTGTGGCTTCCAGACAGGATATCGCTACATACGTTTGCGTTTTTAAGACTTGTGTTGCCAGTGGAAATTCTGGCTTTGTGTCATCTGCCAGTTCGTGTAGTGTACGAATGGCTAGATATGGGCCACAGTTTACGCCAAAGGTAACTGTTTTCAATTTAAAGTCGCGTAGTGGACTATTGGCAGATTTTCGGAAAATAATCCGCTGAAAATCTTGATAATTTTTATGTACCAGTATTTGTCGATACATCTTTTCGACATCCCCATTGAACACGTATTTGTATATACGCCACTTTAGTATGAGGCTCATTAAGTCTGGTTGGAGTGTCGGTCCCGTAAGTAGAATATTATTTAGGGAATTCCCCGAGCTAGTGGATCTTGAGGCATTGAAGACAACTCTAACATTTGTGGTTTTTTTTCAGGCTTTACTACTGCATGATGTGGCAAGTAGAATGAGTAATATTTGCCTTTTATAATTTTTTCGCATGGGCTTACTTCCTCCATGTGATCTAAATGAAGGTATTCTTCTAAGACACCATCATAATCTTGTTTCAACTCGCCTTTTCTAAGTAGGTTTTTTTCCATACTTAGAAACTGCTGTANGCCACGTAGCGAAAAGAAGAAACGACTGGCGCGCTGTTGTTAACTCGGCTATAATCGCGTAAGCGGTGTCTACGCCAATTAAGAAGAAGAAGAAGATACAAGAACTTAGCCCTTCCTTACTTGTTAATATTAAGGTAGGTTTGCGACGTAAAATGTGTCTCCGATATCATACATGCGTCAACATTTTCCGAGTTCAATACAATTTTGATTTAATTCTTAGTTTTGATTAACCCATTTGAGTCCCATAGAAGAATTTTTATAGATTTAGACATCTTTGATATTAAGAAGGTATTTTTTAAGCTTGCATACGCGATCTTGTAAGGCGTATTGCATTCGTTGACGATTGACGGCACTTAGTGCTTTTAATCCTTGCTCTTTATGTCATTAATAATCGATTTCGGATCATAAGAATTTTGCAAATTATTTACAAGAACTCTTAATTGGTCGCGTTTGCTGGTTCTCAAAGCTATACCAAGATATATTTCTACTCGAATGTGCTTTTGATATGCATCTGTAGTCCTCTATGGAGAAAGTTATACTTTGCATATTCCATTATTTAAAAGTTTATTGGTATATCTGTTTTCTGCTTCCGATTTTGCAAAAGCTTGCTGTTGCTGATAATTACTGCCGTTGCCCTATTTTCGGGATAAGCTACATTTTATCCGGAAGATCAGGAGAAAACTCCGCTTTTCGTTTTTTAGCCGGTCTTTTTTTAGAATCCATTCAGTTCCTCTAGCTAGTTATTTTTCATCCGTTAAGAGTTCAACTTTATTTGCCAAAATTCGGAGTTTTTTTTACATCGGTGGACTTAAGCTTTAAAGTATTTACTTCCAATGAGAGTTTTTTACACATTTGTTCCGTTTTCTCTAGCTTTTTTGTTAGTTTGTGGATTGTAACATCTTTTTTGGCAATTTTATTTAATTTACCGTCTCCTGGAAGTGGTGTCGTAATAATTGACATTGCTTTTAAAATTTGCTTATCATTATACACATAGAATTAAAAATATAAATACAAAATAAACAATATTTGGCAACCCTATAACTCAGTTGCCTTGTGAATAATTATTGATCTAAATTTTTAGAATACTTTTAGGCTAAAGTAAAAAAAGTAATTTATTTTGACGACCAAAAAGTTTTCAAAACAGCTGATGGTTTTCTCCTCTGTGTCCAATAAAAGGTGCTATCGGCAAAATAACAAACCATCCAATTAAAGCGAAGCCAGGCTTCTCCACCTGGTCCTTCCAACGGAGAGGTCTTCCTCTCCCTCTGCTTCATACAGCTCATCTTTTCTTCGAATGCTATATTCGGCGTGGCTAACGCACAAAGGACGATAAATCATCAGACGTTGTCATCGTCTATGCCTCCGCATCAAATATCAGGACGGGAATAATGAGTGACTTGTAGAGTTTAGTTTTTGTTCGTCGAGAGGGGACGTTACTTCTCAATTGCCTACTTAATCAGAAGTAGCAGCTGTTGGCCTATGATTTCGAGACTGACGATGTTGTTCTTGTTGATGCTGGTTCCCAGATAGAGGAAATTTTCCACGACTTTAATGATATGACTCTAAACAGCGAGTGCGACAACTTGGTTTGATAACGAGAGATATTTCGTCTTGCCCTCTTTCACCCCCGACCCATTTACTTTGCTGCTTTTTCTAGCCTGAAAGCAGAACTAACGGCGCTGTTGATAAGGCCAATGATATCAATATCATCGGTATACGACAGCAGATGTACACTCTTATAGAAGACTGTACGTTCCCGGCCAGAATTATTTTCTCTAGAAGTAGGTTGAAAAAATCACACAAGAGCGTCGCCTTGCCTGAAACCTCGTTTGGTATCGAACGGCTCGAAGAGGTCCTTCTCGATCCTGACGGAGCTTTTGGTGTTGCTCAACGTCAGCTTGCAAAGCTCTATTCATTTTAAGGGGATACCAAATTCAGACATCGTGGCATAAAGGCAGCCATTTCGTGCTGTCATAAGTAGCTTTGAAATTGACGAAGAGGTGGTGAATGTCGATTCTCTTTTCACGGGTCTTTCCCAAGATTTCTTGCATGGTGAATACCTGGTCGGCTGTTGATTTTCCAGGTCTAAAGCCACTCTTATAAGGTCTAACTAGTTTGTTGACGGTGGGATTTAATCTTTCACACAATACGCTTGATAGAACCTTTGCGCGATGGTGAGGGGATTTTCCCACGGTGGTTGGTAATCTATCGGCCTCCGTTCTTTATTATTCTTCAGACGAGTAATTGCTATTCGAAATTCTTCATGGTCGGGCATTGGAACGTCTGCTCCATCGTCGTAAATTGGGGAATCCGGGATGTTTTCATTTCAAAAGGCTGGAGATGTGTTCCCTCTATAATTCTAGTATGCTCTGGGCATCGACTACTAGTCCACCTCCTTGGGTTGTACAAGAGCACGCTCCGGTCGTGGAACCTTTTGTTCGTCTCCACATTTTTTGATAGAATTCTTAAACATTACCCCTATTGACAAACTTGTCGAGCTCTTCATTTTCAAGCATTTCAGCTTCTCTTTTCTTCTGTCTGCAAATGCGTCTCGTTTCGCTCTTCAACTCTCGGTTTCTATCCTATCCCGCACGTGTCAATCGTAACGTTGCGAAGTAGGCAGTCGTTTTTCTCTCCGCTGCGACTTGGCACTCCTCTTCGTACCAGCTGTTCTTTTGAATTTTCTGAAAACCAATGGCTTCCGTTGCAGCTGTACTTAAGGAGCCGTCCCACAGTTTCCTTGTACCGAGTTGTTGACAAGTGCTCCCAGAGAGCAGGAGTGAAATTATTCGGCTATCTGTTGTGATTGCAGCTTCTCGACGTCTAACGTGCGTTTTTTGATGCACAGAGGCAGTTGGGAATCTTGACAGCAACATGATAGTGGTCCGCGTCGATGTTAGGTCCTCGGAGCGTACGCACATCTGAAGAACAAGAAACGTGTCTTCCGTCTATCACAACATGATCGGTCTGGTTGGTGATTCTTCGATCCTGAAACAGCCAGGTAGATTGAAAAATTTTCCTATTCTGGAATGTAGTACTACAGATAACTATATTTCGGACCCCGGTGAAGTCGATCAACCGTAACCCATTTGGGGTGTTTCCTCATGGCGGCCTATCGACCGAAAAAGCCTTAATGCAGTCAAAGTCGTCAAGCACGAGTTTAACATCGTGGAGGGGCAGCTCGCATAGGTGAATTCCAAGCGCTCATAGAAGGCAAGCTTGGTCACATCGTCCTTCTATTCTATCGGGTAGTGGGCGCAGATCAGCGATATGCTAAGAACTTCACTTTGATAAGGATTATGTCTAGACGTTCATCCACGGGGGTTATTGACAGTACTCGGCGTCGGAGTTTCTCTCCCACCACGAATCAAGCTCCGAATTCGCGCTCCTTTATATAGCCACTATAGTAAAGAATTCAAGAATTCAGTTCGCTAATTGACTACCTCATCTTGATTCAAAACGCTATCAATCGATGTATATGTTGTAGCTTCTATTGGCAGTTTTTCTTGAATGGCAAAATTGATTTCGTTGACGTGTACATTTTTCGGTGCCAATATTGCGCATTCACTTAAATAATCGTGGCGTTAATAGTGTTGAACAATATTCGGAAATACATTTTCAATCAATTCTTCTTTCGATTGTAAAAGTGTACAAAAGTTGTTCGGCAATGTGATCAATCCGGTATCATCGATTGGTATTTTGCCTTCGCCAATGTCCAACAACTGCTTCGAAAACGCCGCTGCGGATCGACCATTTGCAATTGGACTCGCATGTTGATGGTAAGAGTCAGCCTTTGAACATGTCTTCACAAAACTGACGATTTTAAACATGCGTTTATTTCGCCGGCAGGAGTTGATCGAGGAATGACTGGCAAAGTTTGCCGAAAATCGCCGGATAATAAGACTAATGCTCCGTTAAAAAGTTGTTGCTTTTGGCGTAAATCTTGCATTGTTCTATTGAATGCTTCTAATGACTTTTTGTTAGCCGTTGGGCACTCATCCCATAGAACTATTTCATCTCCTCGCAAAACTTTTGCCATTGCTGAATTCCTCGATATGTTGCACGTTGGTGTTTCAACGACTTGGATGTTCCACGGTAATTTCAACGCAGAATGTGCTGGTCGGCCGCCATCAAGTAGAGTAGCAGCAATTCCTGACGAAGCAATTGCCAGCGCAATTTTCTGCTGTGACCGTATAATAGCAAGAATCAAAGAGATCAGAAACGTTTTCCCTGTACCACCGGGCGAATCCAGAAAGTAGAATCCACCGGCGTTATTGTCAACCGCTCGTATAATCTTATAATAAGTATTTTTCTGCTGAATATTCAATTTGGTAATGTTAGCTTGTATGAAAGCACGCATTTCATTGCAATCGTATTGTTGTTCACTTTTAAGCTCATGGTCAAGCATATCAATCGCCAAGTTGCGCTAATGCCTTATTCGCAATTGTAAGGCACAGATCTTCGACCAATGTCAAAGCATCATTATACATTTGTAATGTATATAGCAAGTCTGCGTCCGATGCTCGATTACGCGCCAAAATTAATAAGTCCTCGGTCATGAAGGCTTTGTACTTATTCCACAGTTCTTGCATATTTGACGGAAGGCATGTAGATATTATTATGGCGAACAGTACGCGTTTTTGTTTTGGATGAGATGTGAGGCGTCATGAAGAGCGGTGTCCCAATGCATATCAGCTTCTAACAAATGCAATCGCTGACATGCTTCACGATACGTCGCACACAACTGACCGTCAACAGTTTTCAAATCTTCAAATGATCTTGGTCCCCGCACGTTGACCTTTTTCGAGATGAACTGCCACATGAAGAACAACGGGATGCCGCTCGTGTATTGGGAACGATAAAATGCGTCATATGCTGCTTTATATAACGGCACATTTGGAATTGCTGAATTTCATCGATTCTCTGATAATCAGCCACTCCAAAAACTGCCATATCACTGCCCTTATTTACGTATTTGCAGATGTATTTCATCGATTTGACATAGTTGCAATATTCTACATTGATGTGCGCTTCGAAAATTTTTGACAACAACTTTTATGACCGTTGAATTACCGCCACTTCAGCGGATCGCCGTTATAATGGATATACGTCATTTCCAGTGATTGTATCATCAACTAAAGCTCTAGGTATGCATAGTGACGTTGGATTAATACCGCCGCAAGGGCCGTGGATCATGTTTTTTGTTAGAACGTCGAACAATTGTGGGTCGATTGCTTCATCTGGAATTTCCGATGAGATGACTTTATCAATTTGATCTGGTCGTATTTTGCGAACTAACCAAATGAAGATGTGTGCATGCGGTAATCCTCTTGTCTGCCATTCGATCGAGTACATCCAGCATCGAACTTCTCCAAAAACACGAAGTTTCACAATTAAATCCATCATTGCTTTTTGCTTTTCCCTGAATACACGTGCTGTTAAGTTGTGACGATCAGTTGTTGATTGACCGGGGAACAAATGACATTTGATGTCATTCCACTTGGGATTGCACGTGAACGTTATGAACAGATCCGGTCTGCCGTAATGGCGCACATACGACATCGCATCTTGCGCATACTCGTGCATATGGCGCGGACTGCCGGTGTATGTGGCTGGCATTATTGTCAGACGTCCAATACTATTCACATTTGCATCATTCATTACGGCATCTCTCAAATGGATGTACTCTTCAGAACGCAATTTCGCTTGGTTGAATCGAATAAAGTTGACACGTTCGGTCTCGATCTTCGCATACATGCCAACCAAATACTGATGGAGAAGCTTGCGACATTTCAGGATGTAGTTGTCTTCTTGCGGACGAATCATTATTCTGCACGAATAGAAGTTCATCGCACTGAGTTTTTTCGGTGTTTCTTGGCCTATGAATGAACAATACACAAAATTTTGAATCGTAAGTAACATTTCTTCTCAGAAATTGTACTTTTCTACCAGTAGTTGGATTTATCAATCGCATATTGATGTGACAGCCCTCATCACCTCTCCAGAATTATGTCGGATACTGTAATGCATCATAACTACGGTGTAGCTCGGAAACACGCTGAAGTTGTTTGTTTCTACGGTGCAGTACAATATCTCGCGATTCAAACTGTTCGCCAACAATAACGATTGCCACGTCATCGGTTGTTGGTGCGTTGAATCGTCTGGAATGCTGCCCCATTGCCGATGAAATATATTTGCAAAAATTGATAGTCGGCATCGGCAAATGGTATGAGCGAGCCTGCTCGATGGTATATTTGTCCCTGAATCTGTAGAATAAAAATGTCAAATTTTTCACTGGAAATTCCATGCAAAGTAATCACCTTGAACGTCGGCATAAATGGATATCTAATGATATTTGTGGCACCAAAAGCAGTCATTTGAAAGCGTGAATTGTGTGCTTGTATGTTCTGCAAGAAATGCTTAGACGTCGGCGATTCTCCAGTGAGTAAGGAATATAATGGTTCTGGTGGCGGTTCCAATGCAGGCAGTTTCACTTTGCCACTGGAGCAGCACATGCCAGCTGTTCCTCCTCGAAACTTCGCTGCATTGCAATGCGTACAAATAACATCCATTGCTCCAATGGCACCATGCAGGCTGTAGTCGCAGTCAGGATCGTAGTGAAAGCCAACATGTTCCATCGTGCTTTTAAACTTTTTAAACAAACTGGCTTAGTTGCTGACTACTCAAAATATTCTAAACTGCGTCGACAATTTGCTAAACTTAATAAAATAGATAGATAGATAGCTTCCGGCTTGGGATTTATTGAAGCTTCGATTTAGGTCTTGTTGAACGTTTTTAGTTCTGACTACTTTTTTGTCTACCCTTTCCGCAATTTCGTATTGGGTAGTTAAGAAATCTGTTGCCACGTTGGGCATTTTCTTCTTGATGAGAGCGATTGCTCCCACAGAAGTAATGATTTTTCTGGTAATGCGGCGGTACATATGTTTACCAGAATAGGATCCCAATTGTGAGTGGGAATATTTTGTGTCGATAGAACCGACAAACAATTTGACACAGTGGATTCTAGTTTGATNCTAGACGCTATGAAAGATCGTTGTGATCCTTGGTCTATTAGGGCTCTTAATTTGAACAGTTCTCCTCGATGTTCGATGGAGACAACTGCTGTGGGTAGTAGTACTCTACTATRGTTTTCGCTGTGTAGTGTTTGAGATTTTAATGCCTTCGAACAGCATGGTGTCTCTTGGCAAATTTCTGGAGTTTTTGTTTCGGGAGTTGCTGTTGCAACACAACCCGTGGCTTTTTTTGAAAAAGCGCTACCTTGATATGTGTTGGGACAGTTATTGACATATAACATAGAATGATGCCTTTTGTGGCAATATACGCAATTAAATTTGCTTTCGCAAGTATTAAGATTGTGTGAGTGGGACAAGCAGTTTGTACAGAGTCTTTTTGACCTGACAAAGTTGTTCCTTTCATTCACATTCAATTTTTTAAATTTTTCGCAAGCTTTTAGCTTATGCCCTCCTGTACATAGTTCGCAAGACGTGAATTTATTTTGTTCAGATGTGAACGCTTGTGTTTTGAAAAAGCTTCTGTTTAAATTATTGTTGCTTCCGGCTGGGGGTCTATTGAAGCTTCGATTTAGGCCTTGTTGAACGTTTTTAGTTCTGACTCCTTTTTCGTCTACCCTTTCCGCAATTTCGTATTGGGTAGTTAAGAAATCTTTCATCTGCTGCCACGTTGGGCATTTTCTTCTTGATGAGAGCGATTGCTCCAACAAAAGTAACGATTTTTCTGGTAATGGGGCATTACATATGTTTACCAGAATAGGATCCCAATTGTGAGTGGGAATATTTTGTTTCGATAGAACCGACAAACAATTTGACACAGTGGATTCTAATTTAATGAATTCTTCACTGGTTTCTCTTTGAATTTTAGGCAAGTTCATAAGTATCGTTACTTGCTTGTCAACTAATATTCTCTCATTTTCATATCTTTGTCTTAAAGCTTCCCAAGCTAAATTAAAATTATCGTCATTCAATGCGAACCGCTTGACTATTACGCCTGCTTGAAATTTAGTTTTGTATCGGAGGTGATACAATTTTTGC
>NW_017534569.1:48026-48675 GCF_001853355.1 Bactrocera latifrons
CCTTGTATCAGCGCGGACTGAACACTAGGTCAATACCCTTTGTACATACGTGTGGATRTTATATGCATATAATATGCGTTAAATGAAATATGTGCACTTATGMTTGTTCTTGTTTGACAAGGAACAAGAAAATGCTYGGAAAYCGCCAAATTGGACYTTTAATATTTGAATGTATGTACAAAGGTAACAAGTTTGCAATATTTAATTYTTTCAACCAATGTTGATTTYTCGCACAGTTTATTTGATTTCTTGTATCCTATGTTTATAGGTATACAAMATTTGAAAGTTTTCGGCAATATACTTGTATTAATATTTCGCGGTTAGAAATATGCGCTATTTTTATATATGTAYGTATATGTATCAAATTTGGGTAAGGTATGTATATTCCGTTTGCGGATATGTATATATGTATGTTTGCATTTGTTCTTTTTATGTTTTATTCTTATTTCTGCCTTTGCTTACTTCTTTGGAAGCAATCCCTCTCACAGCTTAATAAGCTGAAGCGGTATTGTCCGTATAATTTGCAATTATCCCTCTCACAGTTACTAAGCCGAGGCGGTATTGCCAGAATAATTAGCAGGTAAATACTTGAATAAATATTTTTATATTTTTTATTGTTTTGAGGATCGTGTGTATTTGTATACACGAA
>NW_017534569.1:50872-53561 GCF_001853355.1 Bactrocera latifrons
AAGGTGCTAAAAATGTATTCCCATATCCAATATTGGTCTCTTGCAGAGCAATAAGATCAGGTTTAAATTCAGCAATGAGTAACTGAAGCTCATGATAATTATTAAATAAACCATGTATATTCCATTGTAAAAAAGTTAACATATTTAATGGCTAGAATTAGAAGCTGAAAGTAATTAATATATTAATATATACGGAAAACTAAAAAGCATTAACTGTCCGAATCATCAGACATTTTGTGTAATTGTGTAAGAGAAAGAACTCTGTTAATTGATGCAGGTGGATAGAAAAAATTTGCCGAAAAACTGTCATCAGTGATAAAGTTGTTATTCATAGTATAAGTAGTTGAGTATTTTTGTGCTTTATTGAGTGACACTGCACTATTTAAGTTTACGGTGGTATCTCCGAGAAAAGTACTAGCATGGTTATAGCATTCACCATCTGAGCTATTATTTGAGTGGAGAGTGGTTTGCTCATTAGAGAGCATTCGCTTTGATTGTTGGTTAGCTGATTTCTGTTTAGTTGGGCTGAGATCAGAGTGGAGAGTTTTTTGGCAGTTAGCTGTGATTTGAGTAGAATTTTGAAGAGAGTTATTTTGATTATTGGGCTGTTGATTAGTAAGACAATTGCATGAGAAAATTTGTATTTGGTCGCTGGAGGCTTTTGGATTWGAAGGTGATTTATGAATGATAGTTGATGAATTGGTGCTAGAATTCTCCTTGTTCTCATTAATTACCGTTTTTGAAGAACCGGTACTTGGTGCAGTATTATTAGCACGTGCGTTTGCTGGAGACGAAAGCACAGTGGCGTAGGAAATTGTGGGGTTAGCTGGGGGTAATATGACTTGCGTTAGATATATATTTTTGGCTTCCTTCATCGAGCATTTATTTCTGGTTTTTATAGTTAAAAATTCTTTAGCTTGCTTAAACCTTTTACACTCACTTGAGGATGACGGATGTGGCTCAGAACAATTGGCACACATAGCTCGAGTGCAGTCGTTTGGGTGATGGGGAGGAAAGGAGCATGTTACACATGTCAGACTATTTTTGCACCAGTTTGCGGTGTGCTCTAGCAATTGGCACGATCTNAAAAAAAAGGTGTTAAGTGCCGAGGTAAGTGTTGTCCAAAAGGGTACTAAATAAACATTGGTCCTTCCAGCCATAGTGAGAGGCACTGTGGAAAAATAAAAAAAAATAAAAATAAAATAAATATTTGCGAAAACAAAAAATTGTGCCGAGTGACACATAAGTGAATAGTGAAGTGCACAAGCTTAGAAAAAACAAAAATTTAAGACAGATGAATTTGCGTTTCTAACCATCCGTTAGAATACCAAAAAAAAAAAAAAACGATTGCCAAAACCCGAAATACCGCTAAGAAACAAAACAGTTTGGTAATACGTAAATCTTTCAAGTATTTACTTGCACCAATTTCCAGCGGTATTCCTTATACCTAATCAAGTATAAGCAGGACTGCTTAAAATAAGCTAAGGCAAATCATACGCAGAAAGAAAATATTTCAACTTATAAACATACCTACATATGTGTAAATAAACTTTTATACATACATACATATGTATATCTCACATACATTTATATATTTCGTGCAAAGAGTGAAAATTACTCTTTTATACATATAACAGTGTAACAACTTAGAAGTAAACTCTATACATTTACTTATATACATGCACATGCATACATAACTCGTTAATAAAGTGTCTCTTAATTTTCTTTTCGCGGTCTATCTGTACTGCGAACTTATATGCATACATACGTACACGCGTACATATGTACAAGTACATACGGGCGTATTACATATAAGTATCTAAGTACATACATACGCGGAAACACCACATCTGGTAAAAAATATACCCCGGGTACAATTTTTTAAACAAAATAACAATTTTTCCATTAAAAAAAACAAAAAGTATAATATAATCAAAAATTTGTACGATCGTGTATCGTCACATTTGTAGATAGATAGATATATTTTTATTACATGTACAATAAATATACATTAAACAAGAAAAAAACAGCACTAGCTCGAGGCCATCAGCTGGTTTTACAAAAGAATACTAATTTACATTTCGTTTATGGATTACAAATATTATACAGTTAAGGTTAACTAAATTAAATGAGATAGGTTGCATGAGGCTATAAAACTAGATATCTTGCCTATGTTAAGTGCTGTTGTGTCGGAGAGAAGTTGTGATGGAACAGTCAAGCCAAAAATCCGTTGCCTTTGAATAGAAAATCGAGGGCAGATGTCCAAGATATGCTTCACAGATGTGCCCATTGACCCGCAAACGTTGCATAATGATACTCCATGACTAAGAAGATGTCCGTGAGTGATCTGCGTGTGGCCCAAATGAAGTCTTGTGAAAACGAGAATGTCTAACTGTTTAGCATCGGAATTAAAAGTAGGCCTAATTTTTGTTGGATTAATATCTGCATAATGGTGAACATATTCTTTCCACTTTAGTAAGGATTTATTGTTAATATACTGCGTTACTAGAATGCTGTCCTTTTTGAATTTCCAGAGGGCATCAATGGCAGACCGACTGTCAGTACAAATGCAGAAATTGCCCTTGGTTTTCGATGCAATTAAGGCGGCTTGGTAGATAGCAAAGATTTCACTGGTGTAGATGGAGCAACGATTAGTCAGGATACCTTTTCTTAAAACATCAAGGTTTTC
>NW_017534569.1:62026-73373 GCF_001853355.1 Bactrocera latifrons
TAATCAACGAATAGAGGCAAAAGAGAATAACGGAACTGAGACCGCACTGAAATCACTAGCGAAATTAACACGACCAAACACTTGCTAGACGCTGACTCCGTTACATATGTAAATACGCATATTACTTCAAAGACCACATTGGCATATATCCCGCTACACCCCTTGCCTTTTCATCAACAAAAACAAGCAGGATTGTGTAAAACATAATAAAGCGTAATACATATGTATAAAGTGCAGTGATCTCTAAAACTAGCTCTCATTTGCACATAACAAAATAAAAGATACATAAATATATACATATACGTACATATACAAATACATATTCACAATTATTTGCTTTTGCGGATAAATAACAAATAATTAATTAAAATTAAATTGAATACTATTAAATTACACAATTCGAGGCAAAAATAAAAAAACTCTTATTTAACATAAAGAGTTTTCGGTTACACATGAACACGATTAAACGCGGCAATTAAAAGCGTTTTCGGTTTCTTAATTTAATTCAAAACTCTTATTCACATAAAAGAGTTCTCGTCTGAACATACATACATATATACGCAAGCTGTGGTGAAATTAAATTCAATATTTTATCTGATAGGCGAGCCATTAGAAAGTTTTTTCTTTTTGCGTGGGTAATCGTTTGCAAGTAGTGCAAAACGATTCACCCTACTAGCACTTGCCCCTCGGGGCATTTCACAATTTGAACAAACTCACCAAGCCTGAATAAAAAATATTCAGTGAATGATAAATATGAAGCAAAGCTTCACACTAATCAACGAATAGAGGCAAAAGAGAATAACGGAACTGAGGCCGCACTGAAATCACTAGCGAAATTAACACGACCAAACACTTGCTAGACGCTGACTGCGTTACATATGTAGATACGCATATTACTTCAAAGACCACATTGGCACATATCCCGCAACACCCCTTGCTTTTTCATCAACAAAAACAAGCAGTATTGTGTAAAACATAATAAAGCGTAATACATAYGTACATACATGCATATGTACAAAGTGCAGTGATCTCTAAAACGAGCTCTCATTTGCACATAACAAAATAAAAGATACATAAATATATACATATACGTACATATACAAATACATATATACAAAATTATTTGCTTTTGCGGATTAATAACAAATAATTAAATAAAATTAAATTGAATACTATTAAATTACACAATTCGAAGCAAAAATAAAAAAACTTATTTAACATAAAGAGTTTTTGGTTACACATAAACACGAGTTACACATAAGCCGAGTATAATGGCCATTAAAAGCGTTTTCGGTTTCTTAATTTAATTCAAAACTCTTATTCACATAAAAGAGTTCTCGTATAAACATACATACATATATACGAAAGCTGTGGTGAAATTAAATTCAATATTTTATCGATTTTCTTTGAAACTCTTACTTACAAAAGAGTCTTCTTTTCGACATATCACATATAAATACATACATATACGAAACTTTATAATACCAATCAAGTTTATTGAAGATTTTGTTTTTTTGTTCGTCACATTTTTCAAATGAGCTCTGACTCAAAAGACTCTAAACCAAGTCAGTTACTAAAAGTCCCAAAGATGACTTCTGACGAAAAAAGTCCATGTACACCTGCAGAAGCTACACGCTCGAAGCAAGGTGCAACGAAACAAAAGAGGGGGAAAGACATATACTCCAAATTCATTTCTGAGAGTGACTGTCTAATAAAATACTGCACTCGATATGCTTCTTCACCGATTCAAGACAATTCTGAATCGGCGCTAGAAATAAAAAGCCAAATGATTGAAAACAAGAGGTCAAGCAGGCGTCATCATAAAACAGTTCGTATTAAATGACGACAATTTCCATATGGCATGGGAAGCTCTGAGATCAAGGTACGAAAACGAACGAATACTGGTAGATAAGCAAATAACTATATTAATGAACTTGCCCAAAATTCAAAAGGAAACAAGTGAAGAATATATGAAACTTCAATCCACTGTTTCCAACTGTTTGTCAGTTTTAGCGACACAAAACGTTCCCACAGAAAATTGGGACCCAATTCTGGTAAATATATGCACCGCCGCATTATCACAAAAATCGTTATTTCTATGGGAACAATCTCTCTCATCAAGGAAAAAATGCCCCACGTGGCAGCAAATGAAAGACTTCCTAACTACCCAGTATGAAATCACAGAAAKAGTTGATAAAAAGATAATTAAACCAAAAGGTATTTCACATGACCTTAATAGAAGCTTCCAAAGATCCCAAGCCAGTAGTAACAACAATTCAAGTAGAAGCTTCTTCAAAAATCAAACGTTCACATCTGAACAGTATAAACAAACGTCTTGCGAACTGTGCACAGCGGGGCATAAACTTAAATCTTACGAGAAATTTAAGAAATTAAATATAATTGACCGAAACAATTTTGTAAAGTCAAAGAGACTTCGCACAAACTGCTTATCACATGCACACATGCTTAAAGACTGTGAAAGCAAATTTAATTGCGTTTATTGCCATAAACGACATCATTCGATGTTACACATTACCAATTTTTATTCTTCCAAGCTATCATATCAATAGCAAGCACTGGCGAAAGGTTTCACACCTTAAGTTAGCAGACCCCAACTGCAACACACCCGCTCAAATAGATCTTCTATTGGGCAGCGATCTCATACCACCGATAATACTCGAAGGTATTGAGAAAATTACAAAAACACTTCTGGCGCAAAATACCATTTTCGGATGAGTCCTATGCGGAACCAGTTACCACGATGAAAACTCAAGTTGAGGAAATCTCCAACGAATACCTCAGTTCGCAATTAAGAAAATTTTGGAAGTTAGAAGAACTCCAACACCCCTGAAGATCGATATTGTGAGAATTTTTACAAAACCACAACTACTCAATCRGATAATGGCCGGTATGTCGTACGACTACCACTAAAGCCAGAATTTCCCCGCACACTCGCCTTAGGTCATTCCCGCACCTCTGCTATCCAACAGTTTTTAAGTATGAAAAAAAATCTACTTAAAAAAGGCGAACTGAAACCAGAATATGATAGAGTCGTAGAAGAATACCTCTATTTAGACCATATGGAGGAAGTCAGCGCTGGCGAAAAAATCATACGAAGTAAATACTACTCGTTTTATTTGCCAATCATGCAGTAGTAAAGCTAGACAAAAAAACCACAGGTGTTAAAAACGCAAACGTATGTTGACGACATTTTGTCTGGAAGTCACAGTCTTCCACAAGCATACGAATCCTTATCACAGGTTATAAGAGCCCTTAAAACCGCAGGGTTTCCACTGAAAAAGATTACYKCAAATCATTCAGATATAGTAAAACACATACCGRAAGAAAACTTGTTGGACACTAATTTCCTTAAATTCGAAAAGGAAAGTACAACAAAGACTCTGGGGATTCAATGGAATGCGATATCTGATCAGTTTTCATACACTACCGAGCCAATATCTGCATTATCTGCCATTACAAAATGCCAAATTCTATCCTCTCTGGCGAAACTTTTCGACCCCGCAGGATGGCTTTCGCCAATTATGATACAAGCGAAAATTTTGATACAAGAATTATGGCTAGATGGGACCGACTGGGACGAACAAGTAAAATCACTTCGTTTAGAAAAGTGGTCATAGTTCGCGAGCAATCTAAATGATATCGCACAGATACAAATCCCACGGTGGGTAAACTATTCCCCCGAACACAAAGTCGAATTACACGGCTTCTGTGACGCCTCTGAGAAGGCATACTGTGCCACTTTATATGTGCGCACACAAAGCGATAACGCGAAAAGCTAAAGTGGCTCCTCTAAAAACGCTAAATCTATCTCGACTTGAACTCTGTGGCGCCCTACTACTCGCAAAATTGGTTTCCATGGTGCAGACCCACTTAAACATGAAGAAATACAGATCTCTGGTCCGATTCTGAAATCGTGCTACCCTGGTTGGAAAAACCACCACACGCATGGAAAACGTACATTTCTAATCGTACGTCACAAATACTTGACCTAGTGGGGTTAGCCACTTGGCGACACGTGGCCCCCGATGGTTAACAGAATCAAAAATGCCCATGCGCAATATAATTGCCCCAGAAAGTCGAAAAATCGACTGCTTTCACGCAACATTGGATGATCATGACATCCTTGAGCGATTTTCATCGTGCCCTTCGAGTTATCGCCTACATACTAAAGTTCGTAGAGCGACTCAAAAATAAAATTAAGGGAATTCACACAGAATCTAGCCAATGCGATACGTTAACGCACCTAGAACTCCAAAAGGCAAAGGTCGCACTAATCGCATCCACTCAAATGCGCTACTTATCTCATTATTAAGAGAATCAAAACCCATTGATAAAAGGAGCTCAATCTTAGTTCTTAACCCATTCTTGGACACGAAAGGTCTGCTTCGTGCTAACTCAAGCCTGACGTACAACGAACGCCACCCTCTAATTATAGCAGAGAAATCCCTACTTGCCACATTACTCCTCAGTTATATTTATGTGGCTGTCTTTGTCTGTTTTACGACAAAAGCAGTTCACCTAGAGCTGTGTACGAATCTGACAAAGGAGGATTGTACAAAGGTATGCTCCCCAAGGTATTAACTGGCAATTTATCCCCCCAAGCGCTCCTCATATTAGTGGTTTATGGGAATCAGCAGTAAAAAGCTTTAAATCCCACTTCAAAAAAGTAGCTGGAAACTACAAATTTAACTATGAACATTTCACCACACTGTTAGTGCGAATTGAAGCCGTTCTCAATTCAGGGAAACTCACAACCCTCTCGCAAGATCCCTCTAACTTCACAGCCCTAACACCAGGGCATTTTCTCAAAGGCGCACCCATTCTGGCCACACCTGAGCCAGGCGCTATCCTTATTAAATCAATGGGAGAGAATAAAAATTCTCCATCACGATTTTAGCCGCCGATGGAAGGAAGAATATATAAAGGACCTCATAAAAGTTACAAATGGAAGAGTCCAGAAAAGGCGCCAAAGCTTTGAGATTGTGTCATCATACATGATGACTGTCTACCCCCCACCGAATGGCGGCTTGGCCGCATAGAAAAACTACACATTGACCAAACCGCAAATAACGAAAAAACCGCCGATACTACCGTAACGCAAATAAAATAAAAAAAAAACCCGACGCAATAATCCCGCAGTTAAAAAACTCGTTTAAACTAATTCGAAACCCAACATAATGGTCGATCTACGTGACGACCCTTTAATGCTACATAACGTGGTACAATCGCCATACACATTTTAATGACACACATTTATAACCACATTACTCCTCCCACACAGATTACAATGGATGTGGATATGCCAGCAGTGCAAACGCCAACGGCGAGGTCAGGTATAACCGTGCCGCGCCCTGGGGCAACTCCAGCGCCACGAACCCCAGCGGCAACCGCCACTGTAACCCCTCCTCGTAGTAGCTCGCGATCACTACCACCGTCCTTAGCATCCGTAGCGGAACCTCAGCGCAGCCGATGTCCCCTATGTCGGTGCCCACACCGGCTACAACACTGTAGCATTTTCCGCAGCATGCAACCAATGCAACGGCAGAAGGTTGCTCGAGCTCACGGGCACTGCCTGAACTGCTTGGGAACAGTACACACAACACAGGAGTGCAATAGGCCGCACCACACCATGCTGCATCGCATCGCGCGACAGTTTGCCACGAACCGATCGCAGCAGCCCAGTCGGCACCGAAGGATAATTGGCCCTCCATCGCCCAGAACAAGGCGCAATGACGCATCCCCGTGGCGCCGGCAGCATCGTTCATCAAACCGCCGTTACACTGGCCTTAGCAGCGTTGTTGCCACGCTGCAGCGTGGGGGGGCCGGGATGGCTAGATGAGTTAGCTGTTCCCTCTGTACACCCGACACTGAACAACCACACGACGACAACCCGCACTAATCCACATATGAAGACACCACGCATACAGACATTCCACATGAAGATACCACACACTACTAAACACGAATATATATCACACATGCGGACATCACACCATAACTCTACACTACCCAACCAAGCGACTGCGCGAGAGGACGAGGCCCTCTTTTTTACATCGATCTCGCCCCGAGCAAACGTCCGTCACAGCATCATCTTTACCTCCAAACCCCAAATCGATTTGTGTCCTTTTATTTCAGCTTTTGCCGGTTAACAAAAACAAAGGTGTTAAGTGCCGAGGTAAGTGGTGTCCAAAAGGGTACTAAATAAACAGTATGTTTTATATGCCTATATGTTCACTTTTGGTACCTTTATATAGACATATATATTTTGTGTCATTTTTGGTACCGTTTGTTTTTTTTTTTTTTTGTGTCACTGCACTTCACTGTTTGTACCAATGTGCCTTTCTGTAGGCTCGAAGGACCATGTAAACCTTTCGCACTCACCTTTTGACCGGACAGCCTTTTATTTTAAAGGAACAAACCGACTTGCGATGAAATATAAATGTCAAATAACTGTTTGCGGTGGATGTAGAGGCGTTACGCGCAGAAATTGTATCAAACTGATCGCAGAACTGAGGAGTGAGGCTGGTAATCGGTCCTTCTTTATCCCCGTTGGTGCTGAATAGGATGGTATGACTGCTGTGGTTGGTGTACGTGTGGTTTTTTCTTTTTTTTTTCGAAGGGGGAATCTTTCATAGATACCGTCAGTTCTGGACGGCATGCACGATGCATACTGCACGCTAAGGGTACACCTCTTTCGGGACCACGCCCATTATGGATGATCATACCATGCTAAACTTGCGTGACAGTACACCTACGTACTAAACCCTAACTCCGACTGCATTTCACTGATCGTACGGGACAGCCGTTAAGCCTTTCTTCGCAGGACCAGGCTCAGCCAAAATTGGCTCTTCATGGGAACCTTTCTGGACTACTCTTCTCTAACTCTTCTGCTATCGCTACTTCGTTGCCTTTCCTTTTTTCTCAGTTCTTGAAGAGCAATTGGGGACCAATTCTTTACTTTATTCCACACGATTTTGCTTTTTATCATGTGGTGCACGATATTCTCAGGGGTCTCACGTTCGTTGATACTGATTTCTATGTCTTTTCTTTCTGCTTCGAATTTCTGGCAGTAAAAGAAAATATGATCTGCGTTTTCGCTGCCATTTCTGCAGAATGAACATTCTGTTTCGTTATCGTGAAAGCATCCGTGTCCCGTCAGCTTATATGTCCACTTTCCATTTTCTGCTATGTCCCGGCGCCTCTGCCACTCACATAAACTTTCCTCCCTTTCTTTATTTCGCTCCTCTGTTGTAAGACGCCTCCTAACGCTTCTTGATTTTTCGTAGACTCTTTTGAGCTCTAACGCCTTTATATCCAGTGGTATGATACCCGCTATGACCCCAGCCGCTTCATGTGACACCCTGTACTGTTTTGGTCCCTCATCGGTATCATAGAGTAGCAGCCTATTCGACAGGTATTTGGAAATAATTCTCAGCAGATACTTCGGTGTTCTTTTGCATTCAAGAGCGTTCATTATGTATGGCCAATACGCAGAATTGAATGAATTTTTAACGTCAAACGTTACGACTGCGCAGTATTCTTTCGTACCATACATCTACCTCGTTCTTTCGATGGCCTTGCTTGCCACATTTGTCACTTTTGTAATAGCATCGATGGTTGACCTGTGCTTACGAAAACCAAATTGGTTTCCGGCGAGTCTTGGATATTCTTGCTCCAGATGCTTCTCCAGACGTACGCATATTATTCTCTCCAAAATTTTTCCGAGCGTGTCTAGCATGCAGAGAGGTCGGTACGAGCTTGGTTCTCCAGCCGGTTTGTTTGGTTTCTGCAAAAGTACTAAGCGCTGTTTCTTTCATATTTTTGGAAAGACACCTTCTTGCAGACAGCGGGTAAAGAGCTGTGAAAAGGGGCCCGCTTTGTGTTTTATAGCCATTTTTAGGGCCTTGTTGGGGTTTTGGGATATATTTGATAATACAGGTCCTTTGTTCCTCTGCGTGGGAAAAAAGGTTTCCACGATATTTTTCAATAGGGTAGGACAGGTTGGTGTTCTCGCTTTGCTTCCTTTGAGTTTTGTCATCACTATTTTGTATGCATCGCCCCATGGATTCTCATCGGCATTTTTGAAGAGCTCTTTGAAACAGGAGAGTTTGCTTCTTTTGATTGCTTTCTTGAGCTCACGGCGTTTTCTTTTAAAACTTTCGCGCAGGTTTTCGTATTCTGGTGAACTTCGTCTTCTCTGGCAGGAACGCCTGGCTTTGTTGCAATCAGTTCTCAGGCTGTCGATTGCACTATTCCACCAGTATGCAGGCTGTCTGTAAGCTTTAGCTCCTTGTTTTTTCCTGCACATTGTAGCGTCACATGCTTTGCTGGCATACCTCACCAATATCTCCGCCTGTAGTTCTGTATTTTCTACATTTGCGATGTTGTCATCTAGCATAAGTCGAAAAATATTTTCGTCGAGCGTTTCTACTTTCCATCCTTTTGTCTGTCCCATCTTTGTGTGCGTGTATCTTCCACTAATAGATTTTCCGATCTCCATTATGATACCTGGGTGGTCACTATGCGTATAGAGGTCAGACACTTCCCAGCATGTTGATCGTACCACCGGGCTACTAACAAACGTGATGTCAATCACGGATCCACGGCCATTTTTTACGAAAGTGTTCCTATTTCCAGTATTCAATAGCACCACTTCGAGCGATGAAAGGGCCTTGAGAAGAGTATTTCCTCGATTGTTCGTACTAACACTTCCCCAGTCCACAGCCCATGCGTTAAAATCGCCTCTCTCAAACGCGCTTTGTGGGACACTCGGTGGTATACAGCAGCTATAAAAATTTATTCCACAAATCCTGGCTCGTGTGAAGTAGGGCTTTCCTAATAGTGGCTTTTCCTGGAAAGCTTTGCCTCCACATGCCCATATGGCAGCTCTGCTGGTGGTGTCTGAAGCCCATGTGGCGTTGTCTATGTTTTTGTAGCACAGTATTGCTGTGTCCACCTTCTCTTCAAAGACGGTCTGTTTAAGCAAATCTTGCGCAGCTGCGCAATGATTCAGGTTTAGCTGAAAAACTTTCATTTGCTGAATTTTTTATATGCTTCCTGATCTAGAGGGCATCTTTTACTACCTATTTGGTGGTTTGAGTTTTCCCTTCCCCTGCTCTTCCAAGCACCACAAGAGGGAGCCTTGTCGCACGCCTGTGCGAAGTGCCCTTTTTCGCCACATCTCAGACAGCAATTGCCCATATTCCAGGCACCTGAAAAACCTTTTTAAATTAGGTTTCTCTCTTAATCTGCAGACTGCCCAGCCTATCCTAATTTTTCCCTCAAATAGCAGTATCCTTGCTTCGAGCGCAGGGAGGCTTACTATCGCTATTTGTGTACCTGCATATGCCGCCCTGAGGTTCTTTATCGCACTCACATCAAAACTGTTTAGTTTTTTCACCTGCTTCCGTATAGCTTCCGAAAAGTCTTCTTTGGTTGTGATTTCGTCCAGGTCCCGAATTTCTACTATGACTTCGTGGGTAAGCACTTTGATTTGTGCCTGGTCCGCTAACAGTTTGCTCAAAACTATACATATGTATGTATATTGCTCTAACCAAGAGCCGAAGCTCCCGTGTCGACGAACCGAAGCGACGATAAAGCGGCTTAACATTGTGTTCATTCTAACAGCTTTACCTCGAACTTGCGTATAAGTATATGTATGAAGGTGTATGAGCGTGCATACATATCGACGAAGATTTTTAAGAGCACATAAAAATATTTTAGAATTGACAAATGTTATAAATCGACAACAGTTATGTTGTCACGTTTCTCACTTCTTTCTGTGAAGAAACATCAGAAAGTTGTTCAAATTATGATTTTTAGCTTTTGCCGTCGCGTGAAAAGACGCTTGTTGGGTTCATGAATACTAAAATGTTGTTGCGTGTTTTTCAACAAATTTGGGCATCGACTATTTGGCTGTCAAGCCTATTGACTTGTGACGCTGCTGATGCTATTTGAAACGATTGTTTTTCTGTATGCATTATTTGTGTGGGAATATCATACGCTTATATTTACATGTGTACGCATATAAGTATATATGATGCTATTTCAAAGGATTGTTGTTTTTGTAAAGCAATCTTTATAGCTTTTGTGGGTGACATATTTATATGTGTACCCATATGTATACAAGTATGTAGCTTTGTGTATGTATTATTTGTGTGCCAATGTCTTACGCACATATTTATTATATGTATGTATATATGACATGTTATTGATAAGTGATAATATGATTTGAATTCGCGAAAGCGAACATAAACACATATGGTCATGATACATGTGAATATAAGTTTTGAATGATAAAATATACGATTAATGTACATTTATCACTATTCTAATATATTTATTTTTTTAATATATTACGGGGCATCTCGACAGGATAAAATCTATGTCTTACTTACTGTATTGCCGTGCCTATTGCCTCTGGAGACTCCACATTGCTTATTGCTTACAATATATGGAATACTAATTAGTTTGCTATATATTGTAAGCAATAAGCTGTCACTTCAGCAGTTTGACGGCGTAGTTTTCATTTCTATGAAAATTTCGAAGAGGCAACATATCCCATTTGCACATATGCCGGTGGCATTTTTATTTCGGTAGTATGAAATTTAGAAGAGCGAGTATTAAGATGATTGTGTTATGTTATAAAAATAAAGTACATTTTCAAAATAACATTATTCCAAAAAATTAATATTTAGTTTAATAATTAATTTATGGAAAAATTATGAAAATTGGGTTTAGAATGACCGAAGTCTTAAATTTAATAAACTTATACAAGCATAAATTTAAATATATTTGCTCATTTCAAATTTATTATTTTAATTGGTATATTTATGTCACAATTATTATATAGTAGTCCAAAAATATGAATTATTATTTATTCTTATCCCAGAAATATGTTTGTGGAAAAAATGATCGTATTTTCCTCATAAAAACTACATCAGCTACCTACCCGACGGCATTTCGCAATTTCAAGAGTTCAAAGCATGCGCTACATCAGCTCGAACCTACCTACCCTACGCCTTTGCGCAAATGATTATATCAAGATAACAAATGAATACATACAGATTTGGCAATGGCAATAGCAATACATTTGGCAGTTAGTAAGACATATGTATAAATGAGCATCCTCCACCGAACATCCACACATACACCACACTATCACACCACATCAACTCAACTTCACAACACTGACACGCACCTTCACCATACTCACTTCACAATTCATCAGGGCTTACAACCCACATTCCACACTACACATCAACCAACCACATCACGCCAGCTGATTCCACACACCAAAGGAAGAAAAAGGAACGATAAGGAGATC
>NW_017534570.1:0-2178 GCF_001853355.1 Bactrocera latifrons
TTGAAACAACTAATAAACTGTTAAAATTAGATAATATAAATGTTTTAGCAGAACGGACTAAGAACATCACAGTCCATTTATTCTTTTGGTACATAATTTTAAGCTTGGGAATACTTTTCATAACATACTTAATACTAAAATTAAAAATATCTCGCGAAATTCCCAAACCAATCGAAAATACGTAATTTTAAGAAATCACTTATAATGCTCTTTTGGATCAAATATTAAAATTAACTCAAAATAATAGTGAATCGGGAAGGGGGGAGTTAACAACAGCCTCCGCTTAGCAACCTTACCATAACTGTAAATAAAATAGAATCTTTGCATTTTGCAATTATACTGTCTCTTAAATTAGAAATCTTAATTATCGTTTTAGATTATTTAAGAATTCGATATGCTTTTTCCATTCTGAATCCAATAATCTATTTTTATCAAAACAATATCGCTTGCCCTCATAAAAAGGCATAGCAATAACAATGGTAAAGAAAATAGAACTCTTAACGTTCTGCTGGAATATGCTGAAACAGCTAATATTGTAATTAATTTCTTCTTTGTTCTGGATTTAATCAAGCTGATGCTTACACTTCAGCTTCAGCTTTAACTTTAAGTAAATAAGTAAAAAATGTATATATATTAGTATTTCAGAATAAAGATTTTGATTTGTATCTGGCAATCCACAGGAACCACACGTGTTCTTATTTCATCCGCGCGTTCGCGGATGTAAAACATATATTTTTTTTTAAAATTCCTTCGTCGCGGGAATTAATTTGCATACATATCTACCCACGTTAAGTGTATGCTAATTTTCTTTTCGCGGTTTGTCCGTACGGCGAATATACATACATATGTACACGCGTACTTATGTATGAATACATACGGGCGCATTATAATTACATACATATATACATACGCGGAAACACATCTGGTTAAAAATATACCACGGTACAATTTAAACAAAATAACAATTTTTTAAATTTTATCGTCAAAAATTTAATACTGGTCCGTACGTTTTTAAGAAGCGGAAAATTTATTATAATAATATAATTGAAAATTTGTACAATCGTGTATAGTCCCATATGTAAATACGCATATTACTTCAAAGTCCACATTGGCATATATTCCGCAATATCCCAAGGTTTTTGACCAACAAAAACAATCAGGATTGTGTAAAACATAATAAAGCGTAATATATATGTACATACATGCATGCGTACAAAGTGCAGTCATCTCTAAAACGAGCTCTCATTTGCACATAATAAAATAAAAGAACCATAAATATATATACGTACATATACAAATATATACAAACAATTATTTGTTTTTGCGGTTAATAGCAAATAATTAAATAAAATTAAATCGAAATTAAATTGAATACTAGTGAATTACATAATTCGAGACAAAAGTAAAACAACTCTTATTTTACTTAAAAGAGTTTTCGGTTACACATAAGCACGATTATAGGCGGCAGTTAAAAGCGTTTTTGGTTTATTAGTTTTATTCGAAACTCTTATTTAAATAAAAGAGGTCTCGTCTGAACATACATATATACATTTATATATAAACCAACTCAGTTACTAAAAGTGCCAAAGATGATTTCTGACAAAACGAGTCCATGTACACCTGCAGAAGATACGCTCGAAGCAAGGTGCTACGAAACAAAAAAGGGTCAAAGACATATCATACTCTAAATTCATTTCTGAGAGTGAATATCTAATAAAATATTGCAATCGATTTGCTTCTTCGCTGATTCAAGACAATTCTGAATCGGCGCTAGAAATAAAAAGCCAAACAATTGAAAAATTGGACACGTATCCAAGCTGCATATGACGCAATTGTAGACACTGGCGATTCAGATCTACCAGAAAACTTTAAATCTTCTGCTTACGCCAAATTTGAAAGCTGCTTCGATCAGTATGAGGATACAAAAAGTATGACCGCAGATCAACTAAAATTAATTAAATCAGTTGCACCCACTCCACCTCCGAGAATAGAGCAGCCGCAAATTCCGCCCGCATGTGGCAGTGAAATTTTCCATGGTGGTTATGAACAATGGCCGTCCTTCTGGGACATGTTCACAGCTGTTTACATAAACCATCCAAAATTATGAAATGCTCAAAAGTTGTATCACCTCAAATACAAAACAAAAGGTCAAGCAGTCATCATCGTAAAACAGTTCGA
>NW_017534570.1:2280-6198 GCF_001853355.1 Bactrocera latifrons
ATAAAAAATATAAAAGAAAATTCAGCCCACTCCGGGAAAAAAAATTGCGAACTTCCAAAAAATGACTATTTTACTTTAAAAATCCGATTATTTTATATAATTGATCGTGTTAAATTTTTTTCGAGTATTTTTTCGAAAAGTTCATTCAAAGCCAAAAATTTAAAAAATAAAGTCACAAAAGTCAATTTCTACAAAGTAATGGCTATTTGAAAATAAAAAACCCCTTTTGTTAATTCATAACTTTTTTGAAGTTGGATAAAAAATTTTGAAAAAATCCTCAAAAATGTTTTTCAAAGGATAGAAAAGGATGGATAAGTATGAGCAAACTCTAAAGGGGTCGGGTTCAAAAGTGGTCGATTTGGTATAGAATATCCCACACGCACCACCGCATTATCAGAAAAATCGTTAGTGCTATGGGAACAATCGCTCTCATCACGGAAAAAATGCCCCACGTGGCAGCAAATGAAAGATTTCCTAACTACCCAGTATGAAAACGCAGAAAGAGTTGATAAAAAATATAATTAAACCAAAAGGTATTTCCCATGACCTTTATAGAAGCTTCCAAAGACCCCAAGCCAGTAGCAACAAGAATTCAAATAGAAGTTCTTTTCATCAAACGTTCACATCTGAACAGTACAAACAAACGTCATGCGAACTATGCACAGGGGGACATAATTTTGTAAAGTCAAAAGGACTTAGCACAAACTGCTTATCACATACACACATGCTTAAAGACTGTGAAAGCAAATTTAATTAGGTTTATTGCCATAAACGACATCATTCGATGTCACACATTACCAATTTTTCCAGCTCACCCCCAAACAGCGGAAACATAAAAAGAGCAACAGGTTTAGTTGCAACAACTAATTCAGAAAACTGCAAAGAAGCACCATGCTGCTCAACGGCTTTAAAAGCACAAATGCTGCATAGCGAAAATCACAGTAGAGTACTACTACCATCGAACACCGAGGAAAACTGTTTAAACTCAAGGTCTTAATAGACCAAGGATCACAATGTTCATTTATAGCGTCTATGGCAACTGTCTACAAATTTAGCCAATTTTGAAATTACGGGAATGGGCGCAAGAATAGTTCAAAACTCCAATAAAATCTGCCCCATTACCCTTATATCTCTCCAAGCGGATAAGCGCATTCAAGCAGAATTGTCTTACTGCAATAAACAAACATACTTCCAAGCTATCATATAAATAGCAATCATTGACAAAAGGTTTCACACCTTAAGTTAGCAGACCCCAGGTATTGAGAAAATTACAAAAACACTTCTGGCGCAAAATACCATTTTCGGATGGGTAAGTGGACTAGTTTCGGAACCAGTTGCCACGATGACAACTCAAGTTGAGGAAATCTCCAAGAATACCTAAATTTGCAATTAAGAAAATTTTTTGAGTTAGCAGAACTCCCCCGTATCAATCTGAACCCCTGAAGATCGGTATTGTGAGAATTTTTACAAAACCACAACTACTCGATCAAATAATGGCCGGTACGTCGTACGACTACAACTAAAGCCAGAGTCTCCCCGCACACTCGCCTTAGGTCATTCCCGCACCTCTGCTATCCAACAGTTTTTAAGTATTAAAAAAAACCTACTTAAAAGAGGCTTGCTTAAACCCTATGATACGGTCGTAGAAGAATGCCTAAATTTAGACCATATGGAGGAAGTCAGAGATGGCGAAAAAATCATACAAAGTAAATAATACTCGTTTTATTTGCCACCTCATGCAGTAGTAAAGCCAGACAAAAATGCGTCAAAATCCCCTAGTTCGGGAAGCCTAAATGACATTTCATTTACGGGACCAACGCTTTAGCCAGACCTAATGCTGCTTATCTTAAATTGGCGTATTTTTAAATTCAACGGGGCCGTCGAGAAAATGTATAGACAAATAGTCGTACATAAAGGCGATCAGGATTTTCCACGAATTATTTCCAGAAATTCCCACTAGTCCACTACGCGACTTTAAGTTAAAAACAGTTTCATTTTGCTTCAACTGTGCCCCATACTTAGCCATTCGGACACTGCACGAATTGGCAGGAAACACCAAGTCAGAATTCCCTCTGGCAACTGAAGTCACAGTCTTCCACAAGCATACGAATCCTTATAACAGGTTATAAGAGCCCTCAAAACCGCAGGGTTTCCACTGAAAAGGAATACTGCAAATCATTCTGATATAGTAAACCATATACTTGTTGGACACTTATTTCCTTAAATTCGAAAAGCAAAGTACAACAAAGACTTGGGATTCAATGGAATACGATACCTGACCAGTTTTCATGCACTACCGAGTCAATATCTTCATTATATTCCATTACAAAACGCCAACTTCTATCCTCTGTGGCAAAATTTTTCGACCTCGCAGGATGGCTTTCGCCAATTATGATACAAGCTAAAATCCTGATACAACAATTATGGCTAGATGGGACCGACTGGGACGAACAAGTAAAACCATTTTGTTCAGAAAAGTGGTCCCAGTTCGCGAGCAATCTAAACAATATCTCATAGATACAAATAACTACAAAGTCGATTTACACAGCTTCTGTGACGCCTCTGAGAAGGCATACTGTGCCACTATCTATGTGCGCACACAAAGCGATAACGCGACCACAAGCCACTTATTAGTAGCTAAAGCTAAGGTGGCTCCTCTAAAACCGCTAAGTCTACCTCGACTTGAGCTTTGTGGTGCCCTACTGCTCGCAAAATTAGTTTCCATGATGCAAACCCACTTAAACAAGAAGATATACAGATTGCATCTCTGGTCCGATTCTGAAATCGTTCTAGCCTGGTTGGAAAAACCACCACACGCATGGAAAACGTACATTTCTAATCGTACGTCACAAATACTTGACCTAGCGGGGTCAGCCACTTGGCAACGCGTAGCCAGTGCTGACAATCCTGCCGGTTTAGGTACAAGAGGGTGCAACCCGCTGCACTTTGCCGCCACTCCCGTCTGGTGGAATGGCCCCCGATGGTTAACAGAATCTCCCGATTCTTAGCCAAAATCGCCCATGCTCAATATCATTGCCCCAGAAAGTCGAAAAATCGACTGCTGTCACGCAATGTTGGATGATAATGACATCCTTGAGCGATTTTCATCGTTCCCTCGTGCCCTTCGAGTTATCGCCTACATGCTAAAGTTCGTAGAGCGACTCAAAAATAAAATTAAGAGAAACACCCAGAATCTAACCAATGCGATACATTGATGCACCAAGAACTCCAACGGCAAAGATCAAATGCGCTACTTCAGCCGCGATATCTCAATATTAAGAAAATCAAAACCCGTTGATAAAAGGATTACACTCTAGGTTCTTAAACCATTCGTGGGCACAATACTCCTCACTTATATCCACTTACTCATGCTTCACGCTGAACATCGCCTAATGCAGCATATAGTCCGTCAAGAGTTCTATATTCCCCGTCTTAAGCCCCAAATAAAGAAATGCATTTAAATGTGCAAGATATGCACTATGCACAAGTAGAAGTTGCGAACACAGATTATAATAATAATAATAATACCCAACAATTACCCTCCTCCCGCCCAACCGACCCAAGGAGCGCAATCCGCGAACGAGCGGAATTAGACGAGTCATAAAAGGCAAGAGAGCTTTAAGCGTTGCGATCTTAAGCTGCTCAGCTACAGAAACAAATATTTTATCAGCCAAAATTATGAATTAGATCAAAGTTTATAATTTTTAAATGTTACTTGTTAAGAGTAGATAAACTATTTTTTTTTTTATGGTAAAGAGAGAATCTGTTAGATCAAATGTGCTGGAATGAGAATTGAAATCGTGACATRTACGGCGGAATGGTTCGTTTAACTCGAAATTTGTTCTAGAAAATTTTAAAAGCATAGGTTTAAACTGCCTGGTAGAGCGAGCGGGAATGTTAAAATTAATATCAGACAAG
>NW_017534570.1:6288-10383 GCF_001853355.1 Bactrocera latifrons
TTTCCCTACGACTAGCGAGTGTAGGGAGATTTATAAGTTTTAAACGGTTAGTGTATGATTTAAGGCAAAAAGTAAAAATTGTTTTTGAACGGACTCTATTTTCTCAGAATKAACTAGATAACAAGAGTTCCATACCACGGAAGCATACTCTAATATAGGCCTCACCAAAGATGTAAAAAGAATTTTCGTGGTAAGCGGATCTCTAAATTCTTTAGCTTATGGCAGCACTTCCACCGGAACGCTACAACTTCGTTCTGCTTTTCACTATGAAATGGCTGTGTGGCTGTCTTTGTCTGTTTTACGACAAAAGCAGTGAACCTTGAGCTGTATACGAATCAAAGGAGGCTTTTCTCGCGGCATTCGCTCGCTTCGTCGGACGATGTGGCTTCACATCAAAAGTGATGAGGGATAATGGTAAAACCTTCATTGGAGCCCAAAGAATCACTGAAAAGGAGTTTGTGGATTTTATCAAACAAGTCTCACCCGAGATTGTACCAACGTATGCTCCCCAAGGTATTAGTTGGCAATATATCCCCCCAAGCGCTCCTCATATGGGTGGTTTATGGGAATCAGCGGTAAAAGCTTTAGGTCGCACTTCAAAAAAGTAGGTGGAAACTACAAATTTAAGTATGAACAGTTCACTACACTCTTAGTGCGAATTGAAGCCGTTCTCAATTCACGGCCACTCACAACCCTCTCGCAAGGACCTTAATACAGGTGGAAGAATCCAGAAAAGGCGTCAAAGCTTGGAGGTTGTGTCATGATCCATGATGACTGTCTACCCCCCACCGAATGGCGGCTTGGCCGCATAGAAAAACTACACTACGGTTCCGACGGTCATGTACGAGTCGTTGATCTCCGCACTCAAAGCGGTATATTAAGACGACCGCTCGTGAAACTATGTTTTCAACCACACATTAACAAAACCGCAAACAGTGAAAAAATAGCCGATACTACCATAACGCAAATAAAATAACCAAAAACCAGTCGTGATAAACCCGCAAGTAAAGAAGTTGTTGAAACGAATTCGAAACCTATCGCAATGGTCGATCTACATTCATACCATATAACGTGGCACAATCGCCATATACTTGTAAATTTTAATGATACACATTTATAGCCATACTACTCCTCCCTCACAGATTACAATGGATGTGGATATGCCAGCAGTGCCAACGCCAACGGTGAGGTCAACTATAACCGTGCCGCGCCCTGGGGCAACTCAAGCGCCACGAACCCCAGCGGCAATCGCTCCTCGTAGTGGCACACGACCACTACCACCGTCCTTAGCACCCGTAGCGGAACCTCAGCGCAGCCGATGTCCCCTATGTCGGCGGCCACACCGGCTACAACATTGTAGCATTTTCCGCAGAATGCAGCCCATGCAACGGCAGAATGTTGCTCAAGCTCACGGGCACTGCCTGAACTGCTTGGCAACGGTACACACCACACAGGAGTGCGCATCAATCACCCTATGCCAACTGTGCAATAGGCCGCACCACACCATGCTGCATTGCACCCCAAAGCGGCCCGCAGCAGCCTAGTCGGCACCGAAGGCAAGTTGCCCCTCCATCGTCCAGAACAAGCCGGAATGAAGCCTCCCCGCTGCGCCGGCAGCATCGTACATCAAACCGCCGCTCCACTGGTCTTAGCGGCGTTGTTGCCACGCTGCAGCAATTACAGCGACTGCTAAGCTAATATTCGCCTAAGGAAGCCGGGATGGCTAGATGAGCTTCTATACACACGACAACACACCAGATGAAGACACCACACACTAATACACACGATTATGCATCGCACCACAACTCTACACTACCCAACAATCAAAACCGACCGCTCCAGAAGACGAGCTCCCCTTTTTTTCGTCGATCTCGCTCCGAGCGAACGTTTCACGCAGCGACTGTGTCTTTTTTTTAAATATTTTGCAGGGAAAGTTTCTAGTGCCGAGTGCCGAGTGCCGAGTGCCGAGGTGAGTGGTGGCTAAAAAGAACTAAATAAACACTTTGTATAAACTAACAATAATAATGAAGGAAAAAATCCTGCATTATTGTGCGAAAAGCGTGGAGTGCTTTGTGACATATTTTTCATATATCGAGGAATTTTTCCTTCATTATTATTGTTAGTTTATACAAAGAATTATTTTTCAGTTTTTATTGTGATATGCTATAAAAGCGTGTTTTTTAGTTTTTCTTAAACTATATTTTTTATTCAAGATATACATGACTATGACTATGACATGACGAAGTCCGGCATTTAAACGAACACTTGGCAACATCATCATTAACAGCAACGACAACATACAACGATATAATATCAACGAAAAAAAAAATAAAAATAATAACAACAGTAGAAACTATACACCACGATAACAGCAGAAGCAGAGACAACAAATTCAAGATCACAGAGGCTTCAAAAACAACTTCGGTTTAGTGGTCCTACTTTTTATGACGACCCCTGAAAACGTGTTAAACATTATGATTTGAGGGCATGCACTTAAAATGCCCGGTCCCTTAATTGTGATGGTACCGCTGTCCAACTGGTTGATATTCTCGTTAGAGTAAAGACTGATATCACCGCCATTCACGAAGTGCGACGGACGGGACAAGAGCTGAGGCGAGTAGGTAATTGTGACATTTACTACAATGACCACATAAAGAAGAACGATGTCAAAATCGTGCTTGGCGACAAAAATGGGCAAGGAAGGTATTTTTGGTAGAACGGTCGGAAAATCCGGGACCGAAATATGGTTATGTGTATTAGCATAAAAAACTGTATCAAACTACCTGGCTGTCTCCGGATCGAAAAGCCGCAATCCAAATCGATTATGTTGTGACAAACGGAAGGCATTCCCCAGTAGGTGGGGAATATTTTTTTCCGCGATATTTTTTTCCCTAGTATAGGTTGACAGCTGCAACCAATTGTCATCGGCTCGTCTCATACTAAGCTCAGTTTCTATATAGCACTCGAGCTGTGAACACGTGTTATAACCTCTCTGCGACAACAAAAATAAATTCGACACTCCGAAAGCTTTTTTTCCACTCTGTGTACAGTTGATTTTTTTCACATTTTCCAATAAATTCATCCAGGTAAATATGTTTATWATATTAGTTGAGCCTTTAGCTCAAGAAAATTGAAAGAAATTTTGCACGAATTTACATTGTGTTCATTATCCACCGTCATTTTGCAAATATGAGCGTTTGGGGAATCTCGGGGCACTTATTACGGGGAATGTCGGGTTTTTTACATTTGACATGCTAACTTCATATATTTGACGTGTATAAGTGATTTTTCGTGCAGAATTTCAACAACACAATAGTTTTTCAACATTTCCTAATAGTTTCGTACTCCGAAAAATTTTTTTTAGTCATTATGCCGCGGTACTATCCCAAACAAGATAAAATTGTTGATTTCGACAACATTTTGGAGGCGATCAAGTCGGTGAAAACAGCGTTTGACAATCTGCGACGGCACACAAAATTCCGAGGACCAACCTGATGCGTTATATTGCAGCATTTGATGGTGCGAGCATCGACGTTACTACTGCCAATGCCGATGTAATGAAGAATTTGCTGGCTGAAAGCATGACGATGGGCACAAAAACAGTGAGTTCTGCTGGTTTCTTTCTTTTTCTTTCATCGAATAATAAATATTTTTTTTTATTTCAGATCTTGAACATCGAACAAGAGAAGGTGCTGATAAGCTACATTCTCAAGGCCAGTGACATCAACTATGGAATTAGTTTGATGGAGCTTCGTAAGCTCGCGTATGAATTTGCTCGGAAAGTTGGCGSGTMRTATCCGGATCCATGGAACGACAATCAACAGGCGAGTAAGGATTGGCAGTTGGCGTTCMTRAAACGCCACAAAAATTTGTCACTGCGAACACCAGAGCAAGTAAGCCAGAGCCGTGCGAAGCGATTCAACAAAGAGAATGTYGATGCATTCTTTGCCAACCTTTCATCCGTTCTCGGTAAGACGCCGTTWGAACCTCACCGAATATGGAACATGGATGAAACCGGGTACCCGACCGTGCCAACCAGACCTGTCAAAACCATCGCGCGCAAAGGACAAAAGCAGGTCGGCTCATCAACATCTG
>NW_017534570.1:11253-17516 GCF_001853355.1 Bactrocera latifrons
AAGCAAAAAGGCCGTGGCAAATCGAAGACGCCACGGAAGAGAAGCCCGTCTCCGACCGAAACCGACATCGAAGAGGACTTCGATTTTTGCACGATTTGCAAGAAAAAGATGCCGAAGCACGAGAATCGTCAAAACACGGCCCATTGCATCGTTTGTGATCGAGGGGTTCACTTGAAATGTGCCGGACCGAACCCGAACACGTACACCTGCATCTACTGCGAGTCGGAATAATTTTTTTCGCAAATTCATATTTTTCTTATTATTTATGAATCTCTCTTTCATTTCCATTGATAAATAAACGTTTTTCATCGGTAACAATCATGTTTTAATCGATTTACAGACTGGCCCGACATTTCAAAATCGAAAAATCAGGTTTTTTGCGTCAATGGCTATAACTTTTAAATTTTTGTAGAATTTTATCAMACCAATGTTATCGAAAGGAAGGTTACGACTCGCACTACAAATCCATGCTTTGGAATTTTGACAAAAAATAACTTTTATGTGACTTTTTAATCGAAATCAAAACGTGGCCCAACATTCTCCTATTCCTATTTGTGCATACTTTCCGAGGTCCTAAGCGCACTCCTCTGTGCCGCAATAACCGCGTATCAACAAACACAGGGATTGTTCGACAGATAGCCGAACGATTTTCTACTCGACTTACACTCCTGCTGTCTGAAAGCTCTCATCACCATCTTGGTATAAGGGAACTGTGGGATGGCATTTCAGCTGCAAATGAAACCATTGGTTTTCGGAAGAGGCAAACAAGACAGCTGGTACGATGAAGAGTGCTGTGTCGCAGAGGACAGAATACAGACTGTCTACCTCGCAACGTTACACTCAAACACAACATGAAAGGGATGGGATAGATACCGAAAGCTGAAGAGGCAAGCGAAACGTATTTGCAGACAAAACGAAAAGGGCTGAAATGCGTAATTATACAGAATTTTACAAGATGGCCCACAGGGGTAATGCTCGAAAATTCTACGAAGAGATGTAGCGACTAAGAGAAGGTTTCAAGACCGGAGTATACTCATGTAGAACCTCAAAGGTGACCTAGTGACCGATGCCAAGAGCATACTTAAATCATGGAAAGAACTCTTCTCCAGACTGCCGAATGGCAGTGAACGTACATTGCCTGGAAAAGAGAACCCTAGTAAAACATGGTCGGACGAAAGCATGCCCAACGCTTGAAATTTAAGTCTGCTATGCCCATTCCTCAAAAAAGGAGACCCCACCATCTGCGCCAACTACCGGGGGATAAGCCTCCTTAATATCGCATATAAGTTTCTATCGAGCGTATTGTGTGAAAGATTAAAGCCCACCGTCAACAAACTGATTGGACCTTATCAGTGTGGCTTTAGACCTAGCAAATCATCAATCGACCAGATATTCAGCATGCACCAAATCTTGGAAAAGACCCGTGAAAGGAGAATCGACACACGCCACCTCTTCAGATTAATTAGATTTCAAAACTAATTTCGGCAGCCCGAAAAGTAGCTGTCTTTATGCCGCGATGTCTGAATTTAGTATCCCCACAAAACTACTGACATTGAGCGACACTATAAGCTTCATCAGAATCGAGAAGCACCTCTCCAAGCCTCTCGATACCAAACGAGGTTTCAAACAAGGCGAATCCCTATCGTGCGACTTCTTCAACCTGCTTCTGGAGAAAATAATTCAAGCTGCAGAGCTAAATAGAGAGGGTACCATCTTCTACAAGAGTGTACAGCCGCTGGCGTATGCCGATGATATTGATATCATCGGGCTCGACACCCGCGCCGTTAGTTCCGCTTTCTGCAGACTGGACAAGGAAGCAACACAAATTGGTCTGGCACTGAACGAGGGCAAGATGAAATATCTCCTGTCATCAAACAAACAGTCGTGGCACTCGCGACTAGGCTCTCACTTCACTGTTGACAGTCATTACTTTGAAGTCGTGGATAATTTCGTCTATCTTGGAACCAGCGTAAACACCACCAACAATGTCAACCTGGAAATCCAACGTAGCATAACTCTTGCCAACAGGTGCTACTTCGGACTGAATAGGGAATTGAGAAGCAAAGTCCTCTCTCGACAGTCCTACGAAAGATGTATGGTCCTTTGCGCGTTGGCCACGGCGAATATCGCATTCGATGGAACGATGAGCTGTACGAGATATATGACGACATTGACATAGTTCAGCGAATTAAAAGACAGCGGCTACGCTGGCTAGGTCATGTTGTCCGAATGGACGAAAACACTACAGCTCTGAAAGTATTCGAAGCTGAAAGTATTCGAAGCTGTACCCGCTGGGGGAAGCAGAGGAAGAGGAAGAACTCCACTCCGTTGGAAGGACCAGGTGGAGAAGGACCTGGCTACGCTTGGAATATCCAATTGGCGCCACGTAGCGAAAAGAAGAAACAACTGGCGCGCTGTTGTTAACTCGGCTATAATCGCGTAAGCGGTGTCTACGCCAATTAAGAAGAAGAAGATACAAGAGGATATTTCATATCACGATATTAGTGGGTCAAGTAATAGTTTCCCAAGATTATATGATACAGTCGTTTCATCGAATGTTTTACACTTTTCTATGATTAGAGGTTATTTATAAATTACTAAAAATGTCAATGACTGGTGTGTCTGTATTTTTCAATTCTAAAAAATGTTGCAATTCTTTCACATTAAAAGATATTTTTTATTTCTTCTGAAGTTGATGGTAGTAGTCATTTCTAACAGTTTTTTGTGAACTTCTTGTAGCACCATTTGCTGTCTCAAAAGTTTATAGTTGAATTTGTTTTAATATATTCTCAATTTTTTTTTACTTTGTCTTTTGCTATTTGAGATTATTGCATTTATTTGTTCTTCAATTTCTATAACGTCCTCATGGTCGGGAGTACCTGCTATGAATTTTAGCGTTGTACATACGAAGTTTAAGATTCTTCTAGTTTTGCGAGTTCTTCTTCTTCTTTACTCGCGTGGACACAACTTACGCGGTTATAGCCGATCGCCAACGTAGATTACAAGGGAAACCAGGTCTTTCTCCGCCTAGTCTTTTCAACGGAGTGGAGGTTTTCCTCTTCCTCCGCTTTCCCCGGCGGGTATTGCGTCGAATACTTTCAGAGCTGGAGTGTTTTCGTCCATACGTATGACGTGACCTAGCCAGCTGTCGCTGTCTCTTGATTCAATGTCGTCGTATAGGTCATACAGCTCATCATTCCCATTGTCTGGAACCTCTTTTGGTATCGATTGGCTTGGAAAGATCTTTCATGATCCTGACGGTGCTTTTGGTTTTGCTCAAAGTTAGTTGACAAAACAGTATTAGTTTCGAGGGGATACCAAATTAAGAAATCGCGACATAAAGGCAGCTCCTTTTCGTACTGTCAAAGACAGTTTTGAAATCGATGATCTTAATTTTCCACTCAATGCGCTCGATAGAACCTTATACGTGATGTTGATGAGGCTTATCCCACGGTAGTTGGCGCAGATTGTTGGGTCTTCCTTTGTGCGAATTGGGCAGAGCACACTTAAACTCCAATCGTTGGGTATGCATTTATCGGGCCATATTTTACAAAGAAGCTGCTGCATGCTGGTATCAGTTCTTAGCCTCCGTGTTGATGGCCGGCTTTGCTGTTCTTCAGACGGGTGATTGCTATTCGAAATTGATTATTTCGTTTGCCATGGTCGTTATCAAAAAGGGAATTTCTTTTCCGAGTCTTTTTGTTCTTTTCATTGGGGCAGTTTTTGCGTGGCGGGTCCCAAACGTAGTGCACAACCCTGTGGAGGGAAACAAATAAGAAATAACTATTATTTCTTTGTAGTTATATTTTACATTTTAATGTGCTTTATTGTGTGTGAATGTTATTACAGCGGTCAAAAAACGTATTCGACATGTAACGACTCCTGCGAATAATGATGCGAATGAATGGCAAAAAAATGTTATCAACAAAAACAAACAACTCTTGAATGATTTGGTACAAATATGATTTCAGCTTCTATTGTGGAATTTATTGTAACTACAAAAACAAACTAAATCAGACAGTTAACGGTATTAATATTCAAAAGCAGTGAAATAAGCAAAATAATAATCGACATTTAAAAAAATATAATGAAAACGTAATAATCATAAAAAATTAGTATTTTGTTGTTTTTCCTCTGCTACTAATAACTTCCCTCAAACGTCTTGGCATCGATTTCACTAAGTTTTTAGTTACCTCTGTATCGATTTTAAGCCATTCCTCTTTCAGGACCTTCTCCATTTAATTCTTGTTAGAAAAGTGACGTTCTCTCAATCGTTTCTCCAAAATGCTCCACAAAGATAATTGTACAGCAACCAAAGAATTGTATTGTGCGCTGAATGTTTCGGATCATTATCCTAATAATGGTTCCCAATTTCATAGCATTAGGACGTACTTTTTCTTTTAAATATTTGTGTAGTATATGTGGTCCATACTTTCATTAATTGTCACAATATTTCCCACTCTTGAAGCCGCCATACACGCCCAAAGCATTATACTGCCGCCGCGGTAGAAACCATATTTCGTTCTTCTAGCTCCGTATTTCGCTTTCTGTATACTATTACTCTGTCGTCACATCCAAACATTACATTTGCTCTCATCTCCAAAAATTACGTTTTCAGGCATATTTACATAATTTCTGGCAAATTCTAACCTCTGCAGCCGATTTTTCCTGAGATATAAGGATGTTGTAGCTTTAAATCTGTTAGGTTTAAATAATTTCTAATGGTTTGGGGGGTAACATCTACTCCTACGTAACTCCTAGAAATTTGTGCTAGTTTTGATGCATTAATTTTGGAGTTTTCTTAACTTCGCGAACCAACCATCGCTCCTCTGTTTCAGTAATTTTCTTTGGTCGACCCGATCTTGGTTTATTATCAACCGATTTGCTTTCTTTAAATTTTTTTCTTATATAATGAACTCTGTTCTGGGCCTATTTTCATAGACGATATGTGATTTTCAGAAAATATGTTTTCAAAGTGAGTAACAATTAAGTTTTAAATTTCGGCTTACAACTCTACTTGTTTACGCCTCATTTTGCCAAAGTTTAAGTAAAACTGCGTTCATTGCATACGCAAATAGTCAATATATAATATTGGATTTAAATTCCGAAAATGTGCTGTACGACGTAACGGTACTTTCGCGTTTTCCTATTAAAAATTCAGCAAAGCCATCTGTGTCGAATACTTATTTTGCTTGCTTAATTGCTTTCGAATATTAATACCTTATCTTTCTGATTTAGTTTGTTTTTGTGGTTACAATAATTTTTGCAATTGAAGCTGAAATCATATTTCATTCATTCATTTCTCTTCATTCAAAAGTTATTTGTTTATGTTGATAATATTGTTTTTATGCATCATTAGTCGTTACATGTCGAATACTTTTTTTGATCTCTGTATATTCTCTTTTTCTTATGTATCTGTTATATCATGTAGTTTATGTTGCGTAACACTTTTGGGTAGCCTTCAAATGTTGTTTTTAATATTGAACTCAATTCATACCAGGGTTTTAAGTCCATAATTTCATTGAAAGTATGAAATGCTGATATTATTATTGATTTCACTACGCATTTGGTGGCGTTCGTTAGATAGTCGACTGTCGCGAAATTAATTGTAAATCCTTCATGTTTTGGGAATGGAGTGGTGGTTTTCAGCGTATTTACGTTTGATTTAATAATTTCTGTTTGGGTTTTGAATGAATTAATGATGATTCATCTGAATGTAAAGATACGTCTGAAGTTCTTTTTCGTTTGTCGAGTAATTCCGTTCGGTCAATGTTAGTGTACGTGAAAAGAATGCTACATATTGGGGTTTCCCTTGACTAAGTACTGCTCCTATTGCATAGTTATTTGCGTCAGTAGTTAGGCGGAATCCTTTCTTGAAATCAGGTTGATATAATTCGGTTTATTCCTTAAACTTGTTTTTTTTATTGCTTTAATGGCTTCTAATGCCTGTTCTTATAATTTTATTTGTACTGTTTTTCGCTTTTGTTTTTTGATGTGTTACCATTTCCTCCTCTAAGGTATATAACTAGTGGTTTGCAAATTTGTGCAAAATTCTTAACAAACGTCCGATAATATGAAGCTAATCCTAAAAATTATTTCAACTCCTTTAATGTAGTAGCATGATTTATAATTTCGGTTTTTTCTAGACTGACTGTAATTCCTCCGTTTTTATACTCTCGCAACAAAGTTGCTAAAGAGAGTATTATAGTTTTGTTCACATAACGGTTGTTTGTAAGTCCTAAAACTAAAAGAGTCAGATATAG
>NW_017534570.1:18141-19959 GCF_001853355.1 Bactrocera latifrons
CCACTTAAGAACCAAAAACCATATCACAGGAAGTACTCAACCGATTTCAATGAAATTCGGTATATAATATTTTCTTAACACCCTGATGACATGTTCCAAATATGGGTGAAATCGGTTCGCAACCACGCCTGAAATCTCGATTATCACTTTATCCTGCGAGAATATAAAATGTTCGGTGACACCCGAACTTAGCCCTTCCTTACTTGTTTATTATAGGATCTCTGAAAATTTAGTTTGAGTATGAAAGAATTGAGACTTTTCCTCTGAGAGTTTCATATTAGCATTGTGAAATGTTTGTACTATATTTGTGACGTCCTTCATATGCTCTTCAAGATTAGCTGAGAGTATCAGAACGTTGTCGATATATACATATGCAAGTAATATTTTTATAATAATTATTAGTTTTTATTAAATAATATTTTCGTAACAAGTAATAGTTTTATTAAATAACATTTTTACAGCACAACGAAACAGAACCTTGCGAGTTGGATGATGAAATCTGAGTGTAATGGCGTGACAAATCCGATTTTGCAAAATGGTACCGCTTAATGCGCGTGACCGCTTTCAATGGCGAAAATGCTGAATTAGAGCACGTTGCAATGTTGCATTCGATGTTTTTGCTGGCAAAAGTCTCCAATGTAACATTAGAATATGTCACTCCTCCCATCTTAAAATAATGCAATGTCCTCATTGCAATTTTTCTTTGTTTACAAGTTAATGCTTTTTAAATAGGATCCTTACAATATTTAAAGACATTTTTAGCTTATAAAAATGATGAACTACTAGTGAATAAGTAAAAAAAAGGAATGGTAATATTGATAAGATACAATTTTCAATTCTTAGATTTAGTTGTAGTTGGTTTTCTTTTTTTCTTTTAAATAGATTTTTATATTTTCTTACATTTTGACTTTTAAACTTTACAATATGATGTTCGCCATCTTCTTCAGTTTTAATAAGACTAACTTTTTTGTATGGATTGCTAAGATTGTCTAATCTCTTCCTCGAAACTTCTGCGTTTACAAAGTTTGTATCAATATCTTTTTCTTGAAGGTTTTTATTTACTCATTATTTATTCTTTGTTCTTTAATAATTTGAGGATCTTGTTTTGGTGACTCTTTATTAAAAAAGATTGTATATGGAACTTCGTTGGTAGTAGAGTGAACAATTATATGGTTATAAGTGAAAAGTGTTTCTTCAATTTCTAAATATTTTAGCTCTTTATCACCTGAAGTGTTGATTATTCTAAGTTTTTCATTTAAAGTTTTATGTAGTCTTTCAATGTCACCTATACCAGTCTTACCTTTGGTTACTTCTACTCTTATATTTAATGAATTACACTATTATTTAATGTTTATATTATGTAAACCTTGGTCTTGGTCGATTTTTAAACTTTTTGGAGGACCCATGCAAAAATTTTTAGCAATGCTTTTTTAGATTCCAACCAGTTCAATGCTTTAACTTTTTCTATCATAGCGAACTTAGAGTATAAATCGATACATGTTAAATAATATTCATTATTCCATTTCCAAAAATCTACAACATATTTTTCTCTTATTTTGTAAATTGGCGGTGTAATTTTGAACGGCATTTTGTTAGAAATATGATCGTTCTTACAATGATTACACAGTTCACATTAATTTATTATTTTGGTGATTTCCTTAAGATAATTGGGGTAATAATACTGTAATTTAAAACATTTTGCAACCTTCTCTATACCTTGATGAAGTCCACTTAAATGGATTTCAAGTACTTTACTTTTAAAATTTGCAAAATCTGTAATGTTCTCTAATTCTTTTGTACACCGATAAATCTTGTTGC
>NW_017534570.1:20599-21761 GCF_001853355.1 Bactrocera latifrons
GAGAAAGAGCGTCTGCTACACGATTTTCTTTACCTGATATGTATTTTACGTCAACGTCATACTCACTAAGCCGAATCTTCCATCTTTTTAACTTGGAGTTTGGTTCCCTTAAGTTGTGAAGCCATTGCAATGGTCTATGATCACTATTTATTAAAAATTTCCTGCCGTATAAATATGGTCTACAATATTTGGTAGCCCAAACCATGGCTAAAAGTTCTTTCTCAGTAGTTGAGTAGTGCAGCTCATGTTCATTGAGTGTGCGACTATCAAAACAAATTGGATGTCCCTGTTGACTTAACACTGCACATTTGACGCATCAGTCGTTAATGTAAATATTTTTTCATAATTTGGATATGCCAGAATTGGATCATTAGTGATTAAAATTTTTATAGTATTTATAGCTCTCAAGAATTTCTCATCTGAGCTATTTATTTTATTGCCTTTTTTAAGGCAGTTAGTCAAAGGTTTAGTTATTTCGGAAAAGTTTTGAATAAATTTACGATAAAATCCCGCCAAACCAAGAAATTGTTTTATTTCTTTTTCCGTTTTAGGAACGGGATAATTTAAAATTGCCTTGATTTTATTAGGGTTAGGCTTAATACCTTCTGGCGTTATGATATGACCAAGAAATTCGGTTTCTCTTTTTCAAAACTCGCTTTTATCCATCTGAATTTTCAGATTTGCTCCGTTTAATTTACGAAAAACTCTGTCTAGAGGTTCTATGTGTTCTTGTAATGAGGTACTGAATACTACAATGTCTCATCAGTCTCTGGAAGGTGGCTGATGCAATTTTAAGCCCGAATGGCATTCTTAAAAATTCAAAATGTCCGCTCTGAGTAGAGAAAGCTGCCGGATCCATTTCTATTTGATGGAAGCCTTGCGCTAAGTTTATTGTTGAAAAATACATACACCTACCTAGTTTTTCGAGAATTTCATCCATGTTTGGAATGGGATACCTATCATTGATAGTAATACTATTGAGCTTGCGAAAATCGACAACAATCCTCCACTTCTTTTTACCTGAAGCATCTGACTTCTTTGGTTCCACCCAAATTGGTGCTGCATATGGGGAACACTATGAGAAATGATTTGATTTTCAAGCATTTCTTTTATTTGTTTGTTTACTTCTGATTTATGAATTTCAGGATATCTATAAGACTTT
>NW_017534570.1:23789-34497 GCF_001853355.1 Bactrocera latifrons
AGTGTAATGGCGTGACAAATCCGATTTTGCAAAATGGTACCGCTTAATGTGCGGCACCGCTTTCAATGGCGAAAATGCTGAATTAAAGCACGTTGGCAATGTTGCATTCGATGCTTTTGCTGGCAAAAGTCTCCAATGTAACATTAGGATATGTCACTTGCACATTTACCGATGTATGGTCTCTACAGATCTTTGCAAAGTTGAAGGTGCATTTTTGAACCCAAATGGTAGTTTAAAGCGAAAAATCAATCTTCCCTGTATCTCCTCGTTTGATTACGATCTGATGAAATCCCGATTCTTGATTGAGCATAGTAAAGTAGCTATCTTGACCTAAAGTTTGAAATTTGGTATCTGCCGGGTATCGTTTGTTTATTTAGTTTTTAAAAATCGATAACCATTCTGTTTTTGGTTGCCCATTTTCATATGTTACTTTCTTTGGCACGGTCATGTGGACATGTGGTCCATATGGTTATAAGTTTGCTCTCTGTTATAATGCTATTTTGAAGTAGATTCTGAATTACCTTTTTAACCAAATCCTGATCAGCGTAAGGATATGGATACTGCCGAACCTAAAATGGTTCCCTTGTTTCAGTCCTAATTTCCGCTTGTATTATTGTAGTTAATTCGTTTTGGTAATTATTTCTCATTAATTCTTTTATTTCTTGTTTTAACTTTGCACTTTTAGATTGGTTTGATACTTTCGTAAACTTAATAGAATATTCAAAAAAGTTTTTTATGCCTTCATTTATCTAAGGACATCTTCGCCTAATATTATGTCAAAATCAATTAATTCATTAATATCTAGAAATTCAAGACCAAATTCTACTAAATTTATTCTTTAAACGTAAGCTTCTATTACATGGATAAGTTTTTTAATATATCTCCTGGTCGTACCTGAGTTTATTAATGTGTTCACGGGTTTACCATCTGTTGCCATTCTTTCTAAGGTGGGTAGTCCGTGATGCCTTATAAAAAACGTAGCTGTTCGTCTAAGATTTTGCTGGATGGATCGTTGTAGAGGGATTGTATTTCGTGTTGTTCATAATTTTTTTTACCCTTTGTGCTTTTGTCTGGTGTTGTGTACAGATTGTACCATACGGTGTAGTTCTGTCGCGTTGGCCGTCTATATTGGACTGATGAGTCGACATCCATTGGTTCTTACGTTCCCTGTTGTGGTTGTGGTGTTGCCAATGTTCTATGTGGTATCATTCGTGATACATATGCAAGTTGTTGATAGTAGGAGTCATGATGGATGATACGAGCTATGCTGTATTTCTTCCTCTAATACGCATAGAGGGCGCTGATCAATATAGGAGTCATCTAGTCGATTAATTATAGCTAGGAAATTATGTTTTGTATTGTAGTTAATTCATATTTGTGCTGCCTTTCCGATATTTTTTCTCTTATCACAAGTAGAGCTTGTGCATACACTTTGTGAGTTTCAAATGGTTTTATGCTATCCATTATCGTGATAGACATCTTACCTCAATTTCGATACTTGTAGTAACCAGCGGTGAACGTACTCAGTGATTGAAAGATATTTAGATCCACTTCTGTCGGATGATTATAGTTTCATACTTGTTCGTAAACAGGAGTGGGTGCGCTAGGTATTCCCGATCTCTTTGTTGAAGGTTGGTGATGATTGTCTGAAGTGATGATTCTTTATGTGATTTTATTAGATTTTTCCGGTTTGTTGAGACTCCGCTGGGAAAGCGTCGGTGCTCCGCTGGTATCCCGAGTATTTTGTTGAACGTTGAATTCAAATACAGTGGGCAGAACGTTAATTGTCCATTAGCGAAAGAGAGATAATCAAGTTATATCCCTGAACGGTAGCGAGAACATGTAAGCGTAAGTGTAACGACAACGTGCAACTTTAATGAGCAAAACCAAACGACTTAATTCTAATAAGAATTCTGTGCAAAACAAACGTAAATAATTAAAATGGCGGTAGTGAAAATTAGTAGTCTGAAATTATCTGAAATAAAAGAATTACTTAGCGAAAGAGGTTTAGAAACGGAAGAAAAACGTAAGTGTTACCGATATAAATAAACAAGTAATTTGTTATAATTGCCAAGAAAAAGGACATTTTTCGAGTAAATGTCCTAAACCACAACGCAGGCGAAGATGCAATGATTGCGATTAAGTGCATCCTAAAAATGAACCGGAAAATTGCGGGAAAAAGAAAACCGTAGTGAGAAAAACGAATATAGCGCGAGAAACAATAACGAATAACATTTTTGAGCAATGTGTTGTTGTAAACGGTCAACAATTAATGGCATTTATTGATACGGGCAGTGAGTGCTGCATGGCCAGAGCTACAGTAGCAAATAACTTAAAATGTGAAAAAGAAAAATGCGCATTAAAAATAAGTGGTGGTATTATATACGCCCACGCGAAAATTCGTGTACAAATACAAATTGAAAACCTAAAGCGGGACGTTATATTATATGTCGTAGATGGTCAACTCTTAACAGCAGATCTACTGCTGGGCCAAGACCTTTTTAATGATATGTGGCCTGTTATTGTAGATGGTCGTATAACTTTTGCAAGCGATAATAAATTTATTTATTTTATTTATTTATAAAAAACGTGAAACAATAATACAATTACTTATCCACGAAAAAAGGAGCACTGGCTGCCAGGACCTTCGGCTCGTGATAATAAATTTACTATCGATGATATAAAGGGCGGTATAAGCGAGTTAAGTGCTAAAAATGATTTAGTTGAACTGTTGAATAGTTACGGTGATATTTTTGCAACAAACATGCATGAAATAGGCAAATAGGCATTGATACTGACGTTCCTATCGCACAGAAACCATTTCGGGTTCCTGAACCTAAAAAGAAAATCGTCGCGGAAATGATTAACGAACTATTAGCGCGTAATATTATTACAAAATCAAATTCTGAATATCCGAGCCCAATGATTCTAGTTAAAAAGAAAAACGGTAGTGAGCGTTTATGCGTTGATTTCAGACAATTGAATCTACATATGCGTAAAATGCCAAACATTGAGGAACAGTTGGAAATCGCAAAGCGATACGTGTATTTTACTGTGCTCGACTTAAATAGTGGATATTACCAAATACCGATTGCGAAAGATAGTCAAAAATATACTGCTTTCGTAATAACGGAAGGGTTGTTAGAATTTAAACGAATGCCCTTTGGACTTAAAAATGCACCAGTCGTATTTTCGTGATTAATTGCCAAAATTAAAGAGCGTGTTAGGAGTGACGATATGATGAACTCAAACGGTAAACGAAATGTATGAAAAATTACATCGAGTGTTGAGTGCTCTTCGCGACGCAAACGTAACGTTACTGTTTTGAATAACAGTATACAATTTCTGGGTCATGAGTTGACACCTGACGGTATTGCGCCTGGACTAGTTAAAACCCTTTCGATACGGGATGACAAAACGCCAACAAGTGTAGTCGAAGTTCGGCAGTTTCTCGGTCTGAGCGGGTACTTTCGTAAATTTGTACCAGCCTATGCGTTGATAGCCGCCCCGCTAAATCGTTTACTTTATAAAAACGAACCCTTCATATGGGCAGAAGATCAGAAGAGGACGCGGAAAAACATTATCATAGCTACGAGCTGGAAACGCTCGCGGTTGTCGAATCTATCGAAAGATTTAGATACTCTATTTACGGTAAAAAAATAGAATTGATTACTGACTGTAACGCTATAAAAACAACAATGAAGAAACGCACTTGAGCTAGTGCCGCGAATCGCTAGGTGGTGGTTGCGTATTCAGGACTATGATCTTGAAATTGACCATCGTAGTGGGCAGCGAATGGCCCATGTAGATGCATTAAGTCATTTTCCTGTTAGAGCATCACACGAAATTGAAACAGCATCGCTACGAACCGACAAGGTAAAGATTTTCGAAGAAGATTGGCTATTTGGCATGCAGTTGCAGGATGAACACACCAGAGAAATAGTCGACAAAATACGGCGAGGCGATAAAGCTACAATGAAAGATTTTACGCTCTAAAACGGTAGGCTGTTCAAAGTAGTTAATGGAAGACACGCCTGGGTAGTTCCAAAAGCTTTACGCTGGCAAGTTGTGCACAATGCGCATGACAAAGCTGGACATCTCGGCTTAGATAAAACGCTACAACGTATAGGTGAGCATATGTGGTTTGCTCGTATGCRAAATTTCGTAAAGTCGTATATTAAATCATGTATCGAATGTGCTTACAACAAAACTCCGGGTGGCAAGAAAGAAGGCGAGCTTCACGTTGGCGATGTAGAACCTATTSMATTTAGAACCGTACATGTGGATCACCTTGGTCCATTTCCGAAGAGCGCAAAACGCAACGAGCACATACTTGTTATAATCGACGCATTTACACGCTTTGTTGTCATACGGGCGGTTAAAAATACAGCGACATAACACGTTATCGACGTATTCAACGAAATTGGCAGCTTCTTGGGTATGCCCGAACGTATCATATCTGATCGTGGGACGGCGTATACCTCCAAAGACTTTGAGCGGTTTTGTAAGGAGAACAACATTAAACACATCTCTAATGCTGTGAGAACACCTCGAGCTAATGGAATGGTCGAGCGTTGTAATCGAWCMATTCTATCAATGCWCTTACCATCAGTAAACAACGATAAACGCTGGGATGAATCGCTTCGAACCATCCAGTGGTCAATCAACAGTATGAGAAATAAGACAACGTCACGAACCCCTCAAGAGTTACTCTTCGGGTTTCAACCACGCGATATACTCCAAAATAAGATCGTCCTTGTAAAGCAACACGACGATACAACATAGGATAATTTAGACGAACTCCGAGTGGCAGCAGCAGAACGTATAAAAGAAGAACGCTTCAAAGCTAAACAACGATTCGATAAAAAGCACGCATCMCCAACCAAATATAGCATCAACGATTTGGTTGTCGTCGAACATGAGGCGCCAAGTACAGGTTCGTCACGCAAATTGGAACCACGGTACAAAGGCCCATTTGAAGTTACCCAAGTACTAAACCATGATCGTTACGTGGTGCAGGATATTCCTGGGTCCCAACGAACTCAACGCCAATACTCCTCTGTATACGCTAGCGATAAAATGAAACCGTGGTGCTCGTTACCACAAATGTATGAYGACGACGAAACCAGCGATGTTGAAATTAGCGAAGATCCATCAGCAGCGGAGCGAAGTCGCTCCGAAGTTTCAGGAAAGGCCGAACTGTAAGGGTGGCAACCCTCTCCTCGACTGTCAAGAGAGTTAACGGCAACACAGCGACACGGGTAGATATCCACGCGCACGAGTTCGACACTTATCTTAATTCGACAATTAACTTAATATTAATATACCTTTCAATTTCATTATTAACTTTTCCATTAAATAAATAATTTGTTAAATAAGTGTTATCAATTCATTTTCGAGGAGCAAAGTACCATTCTAGCCTTTCGGAGCCTTACACATTTGTTCAAAATTCATGTTTGTAGGAATCGTTTAAACATATGCGTACAATTTTAAGCAGATTCTTCTTCAAAAATTATACAATTGCTTAGTATTTGTAATAGTAGAATAGAACTGCAAGCAAACACGCAATGATTACAACTGGCTCAGTAATCAGACGTTGAGTATGTATTATACCACTTGCATCCCAAAAGGCTGATGTCATAACTTTTCCAGCTAACTTTTCCCTCTTTCTACGGCTGAGAACCAGTTAATCATGAGCAGTTCAGTATAATGACTGTCGATTGGACTCCAAAAGGAAATGGAGAAGCTATGTTTCTATTATCACACACCGACGCAAAAATTTGATTTTAGGTATTCTTTAAATGACTACTTCAGCTTTGTCGACGCAGCAAAAACAACGCCTGGCCAAAAAAAAAAAAACAAAAATTGTTACGGCGATGATGAGTCATCGCAGCGATCAGCCGAAATGAAAATTAAGCAAGCGCAGTCAGCAGAAGCAGCAACAATCGGGCAACAACAAATGCGCCAACAGCAGACACTAGGCAGGTACCAGCTAGCACCTGGACAGCGAAGGAAAACAAAATACAAGGTGAGAATGTACCATGCAAAAAAGGACTATCTGTTCAGACTGGTATTGACCGTAAATTTAAAAAGGAAATCGCGGCCAACAACAAAAAATTTCAACCAGGTACGCCAAATGGTAAAAAGTCAGAAATCCTAAATGGCAACAGATTTGGCTTGCTGAGCAAGGAGCCTAACGATGATGCAACCACAGTCGTTAATGCCAAACCCCCTCCAATTTATTTGCGTGAGCGTAGCTCAAATACAGTTTCCTCCAAACTACGCAATTTAATAGGCACAAACAGTTTTCATATTGTGCCCTTGAAAAAAGGTAACATAGATGAAACAAAAATTCAAACAAACACTGAAAAAAGTTTCATAAAAATTGTAAAGCACTTGCCACACAATAACAAGAACTAGTACTCATACCAACTGAAGAGCTTAAAAGGCCTTTTTGTTGCCATAAAAGGTATAGAGTCATCTTACGACTCTAACGATGATAAAGAAGCACTGGAAGAAGATGGTTTTAGCATTAAATTAGTAGCAAATATTTTTAACAGGAACCAAGTCGTACAACTAATGTTCAAAATAGAATTGATTCCAAATTGTAACCAACTAAAGAAAAATTAAATACAACGATTTACAATTTCAAATACCTGCTCCATCGCAGAATCACCATTAAGGAACCACATAAGAGAAATAGTTCAGTACAAACTGCCAAGGGTATAGACACACGAAAGCATTTTGCACTCTACGCAGTGTCTGTGTGGTGTGTGGTAATCTACATCCCACTTCAAAATGTACTCTTAAAAAAAAGCATTTAAATAAAAAATGCAGCAATTGTAGGGGAAATCCAACTGCTAACAAAAGGGGTTGCCCTGTATATAATGATTTGAAATCGAAGTTGTCACAGGGCATTTAAGCACGTCGTAAACAAATGTTGAGTATTCCTCCTAATGAAATCCCCGTCCATTTTTCAAAAACAGTAAATCTTAAAAATAGTGCTACACAAGGGAGTTATGCAAACGTGGGGAAAGGCAATACTGCTCAAATGCAATTGACCCAAAACCAACCAAATGGAAGCGTTGAAACTATGATTTTCTATGAAAATATATTTCAACCCAATTGCCCAAAGAACACCTTTGAGTTGTCCAGCTTACCCAACACAGTTAACGAGTCACTCGAGTCTTTTAGGACTTCACCTTGTGAAATTATTAGAGTAATAAAAGAACTTAGACCAAAAAAGTTCCCAGGACATGATAATATTACCCAAAAAATGCTAACCGAGTTACCAAATATTGCAGTAGAGGTGCTCTCTTAGCTCTTCAATGCAATTCTTAGTTTCGGATACTATCCAATTTCATGGAAAAAGTCGCAGATTATCTTGATAGATAAACCTGGGAAAGACTTAACACAGACTTCATACAGACCAATCAGTCTTCTAAAAAAAAAAATAGGCAAATTATGGTAAAAGTGGGAGATTTCATATCTGATGAACGACAGATAAGGGCTGGTGTACCACAGGGTAGTGTTCTAGGCCCAACTCTATACATCATATATACAGTAGTTCTTCCAACAGCTAATAATGTTTATGTTGCATCAAGAATATTTGCCGAGGACTTAAGGTTTGTCGGAGAATGGCTAACTGGCGTATAAATGTGAATGAACAGAAGTGTAAGCATGTTACGTTTTCGCTGAGACCAAAAACGTGTCCGTCAGTAAAATTGAACAATATTTTAGTACCCCAAGCGAATGAAGTAACTTATCTTGGTATTCACATAGATTGAAGACTTACGTGGAGAAAACATATATCTAGTAATTTTACTTTACTTGCATGAAATATGAGCTGCTAATTTAAATAAAAACTCCAAACTTAGCCTAGACAGCAAAGTTATTTTATATAATGCGGTCATAAAGCCGATTTGGATGTATGGCATTCAACTGTGGGGTACGATCTGTGCAACTAATATTAATTATTCTAAATTAATGACGTGTGTTTGCGGACATAGAGTTAATCGTGCTCAGCCCAAGATCAGCTGCCATAAATGCAATCAATTCTTCCACTTGTCGTGTGTGAATTTATCACAGGCTGATGTGGATTTTTTGCTGAAATCTAAAAATTATTTCTATTGAAAAGTGTGCGCGGTAGTTCGAAGAAATTACATTCGTCGCCATCAGTGCGCAATGCTCACTGCTCTCATATTATGAATTCGCAACAACCAAATGCTGATCACTCAAACAAGGTAGTAAGAAGTGAACAATCGAAGGCGCACACATTAATATAATAACTATGTGATGATCAAAATTCGTTAATCGTTAAGCTTAACGAACTCGAGCTCGGTCTAACATTGCCGCCCCAATGCTGCTAATTATGCCAATACATATGCTGATGATGTTGCTAGGAGTATCAACACTCATTCGAAAGCCAAAATCAATCCAACGGTTGCTGCTAAAACAGATCGCCCTTCTGCCGCTGTCAATGCTGCTCAACCAGTCGCCGTTGATGACTCTGTTAATCTGAATTCTTCAACTTCAATTACTGCTAATGGAAATTCGAAGCTAAAAGTGAGTACTAGGAACAAAAAATCCCCAGCTGCTTCAACTGTTGTTGGTGTTAATGCCAATCTTGATGTCGTCATACCCAAGAAATGGGCTCACCTGTCTGCTTTTAAGAACTCAGTCACTGAGGAAGATATTATATCTTTTGTTGTTAAACATGCTATTATTAATAGTGAGCATCTTTTATTATACTAATATTAATAATCTTAAGAATATAAACTTTAAGTTAGTCCCCATCTTTTTTTAATGACATTTTCTCCTCTTCAGTGTGGCTTTCTGGCATTAAGTTGCGTCCCTTTAAGTTTTTTCCAAAGGGAGGGGAAAACAGCGCTGTAGATTAGTGGATGCGCCTGTTAATCACGATTTTATTCATGCGTTTTCTGCACCTTCCTCAACTGACTCCTGTACAGTGTACTACCAAAATGTATCGGGTACTAGGTGTAAATCAAATATTATTCGCAACTTTTCTTCACATTTGGATTTCGATATTATCGTTATCGTTGAGACTTGGTTGAATTCCAGTTACTTTGATAGTGAATATTTTGACTCAAATCTCTATTATGTAAGGACAGAGATCATGAAAAAACTCAAATCTCTATTATGTAAGGACAGAGATCATGAAAAAACTGGCTGTTTAAGAAGGGGTGGTGTTCTCCTAGCCGTTCATCGCAAATAACGTCCTCTTTTAATTATGCTTGATAATGATGATTCTATTCTGGACCAACTATGTATTTCTATTAATGACGCTATGTGCATTGTAGTCTCATACATCCCTCCTAATAGTCCTCTAGAGTTATATAAGTCGCACGCAAGTAATATTTTCTCGCAGGTATTAAATAAGGTGAAAGAGAATAATATTTGTGTTCTGGGTGACTTTAACTTAAGCGATATCGTCTGGTCTGGTTGTTCGTATAGTCCTGCTGTTATTCCCTACAATCGTTCGTCTTCTCAGGAGTTATTTTTCATTGATAGCTTGCCTAGTCTCAATCTGATTCAAATCAACTCATATTCAAATAGTTTTCTTGACTTAGTTTTTCTCTGCGATAATTTAAAATTTAGGTTTCTTGACGGATCCTCTTCAATTACTCCAGCCACCATTCATCACTCTCCGCTAGCGTTTGAGGTGGATACTTATCTTTATGCTCCTGTTAAACCTACTGATGGGCTTGGGTTTAATTTGCAATTTGTGGCTTTGAACGACTCAATAATCTGCTCTGTAAGAGTAAATGGGATGATTTACTTTCGGCACTAGATACTTCTATTAGTTTCGCGATTTTTAAGAAATCAGTTTAGGTATTTTGTCATTATAATATCCCGCTCAAACATATGCAATCATATAAGTTGCTTTGGTACACTAAGGACCTCAAACGTTTAAAAAATCTTAGAAATAAATACTACAGAAAATTCTCTTCAACTAAATCTCACGTTTCCTTTGTTCAACACCAGCACTACATAAAACTGTTTAATGAATTGGATAAGTTTCTCTATAAAAGGTTTGTTCGCGCCTATCTGGCATCATCTTTTTAAACATATGTTTGAAGCTACAAGGGCAGCACTTATGTGCTTGCTGTCAAACCAGCTTCCGTTTTATCTCTCTCTTCAATAAAGGAATTCGACCGCATAACACGTCTTTCAGTTCAATCCGCATAAATACAATTCATCTTCCGCGAACGTTATTAAWCATCAACATATTTTGGTCCTTCGAGCCGGATATCATCACATATTAATGATATTCCGCAAATTTGCTATTATTTTCAATATTTTTCTGCATTTTTAATATTAATCRTGTCATCGGCTAAAATTCGCGACTCCGCGCTAAATGCTACAAACGCTATTTGCAATCTAGCAAAGTCGATAGACACTGAGGTAATAACTACTTACCTCCAATTRTTGGAAGAGCAATGGATTCGGTTTTGCGTAGCACAACAAGAGGTGGAACTGACATGTGGTGAAGAGAACATTTCTATGGAGGAGCAGGCACGCATACAAGGTGAGGAGTGGTACAGCACCGCCAAAGCTAACTTGAAACGCCTGTGCGTAACTCAAAGGCAGCAGACAGCGCAAACTACCGTTCATGATTCAACTACTCCTGTACCACTTCCAAAGCTACAGTTGCCGTCATTTAGTGGTGATCCCACTCAATGGCTTC
>NW_017534570.1:36027-38044 GCF_001853355.1 Bactrocera latifrons
ATACGATGATACGACCCAACGTGCTTCGGATGGTCGCTACATCGTACGTTTACCTTTGAAGAAAAATGTGTTGTTAGGTGAATCACGAGAAGCAGCTATGCGATCATTACTCCGCATGGAAAGAAGATTTGCAGGTGACGAACAACTTCGCAAAGAGTATACTATGTTTATGGATGAACTCACCTCTATGGGACACATGGAACCAGCTGAGACGACAACAGATAAACTTTACTATGTGCCACATCATGCGGTGGTAAAGACCACAAGTCAAACAACGAAACTTCGACTCGTTTTCAACGCATCTATGAAGTCAACCTCTGGGAATTCTTTAAACGATGCCCTCATGTTAGGCCCACAGCTACAGCAAGATCTATTTTCTATTTTGGTTCGCTTTCGCACTCACCGTTTCGGAATCATAGCCGATATCGAAAAGATGTACCGCCAAGTTTATGTCGCTAAAGAGGACACAGATTATCAACGCATAGTGTGGCGTTCCAATCCAGCAGATCCGGTCCGTGATTATCGTCTCTTAAGGGTCACGTATGGCGTCGCCTCAGCAGCACATCTTGCTGTTAAGTCTCTACATCGCGCAGCACTTAACGCGTCAAACGCAAGCAAGGAAGTCATTGAAGTTATAAGGTCAGACTTTTATATGGATGACTTACTATCTGGTGCTAATATATTTGATGAGCTCGCTTTACTTCAAAAAAACGTCTCCCACGCGCTCTCTGAAAGTGGGTTCGAACTACGAAAATGGGGAACTAATTCTGAAATGCTTAGAGATATGACACCACACGTATCTAAACAAGTATCGCATCTCTTAGCCGATGGAGACCAAATCCGCACTCTTGGTACCATATGGCACACAAACMACGATTGGCTTTCTATAGCAGTGAGCTTTAACGACCTGCCTTCTAAACTTACAAAAAGAACGTTTCTCTCCGACTCAAGTAAGGTATTCGATCCATTGGGTTTGATCGCGCCCTGTACAATCCGSTCTAAGATTTGGTTACAGAAACTTTGGCGCTCAAATGTGAATTGGGATGAACCAGTTCCTTCAGAAATTGCGTGGGACTGGTTGGCACATCGTCGTGAATTACCGCAACTATTAGCGCTAAAACTAAGCCGCTGGTTAGGAACTAGCAAAACTTCTGACTCTCAGTATCACATTTTTACCGACGCATCAGAAGTCGCATACGCAGCTGCACTTTACTGTTGCACACAATTTCCGGACGGTACGATCAAAGTCGTACTAGTAGCAGCGAAAACAAGAGTAGCGCCTCTGAAAGCTATTTCTTTACCACGACTGGAGCTTTGTGCAGCTCATTTGGGGGCAAAGTTAGTGAAGCAGGTTCAATCAAATCTGAACCACACCTTCTCAAAATTATACGCATGGACGGACTCAATGATTACCTTAGCGTGGTTACAAGGCAATCCTAGCCGTTGGTCAGTATTTGTGGCCAATCGCGTCGCTGCAGTACAAGATATTCTACCAGCAACGCACTGGAGGCACGTTGCTTCAGAGCACAATCCCGCAGATTGCGCTTCAAGGGGCATATTACCATCGCAGCTTCTCACACATCAACTTTGGTGGCATGGTCCGCATTGGCTACATGAGAACAACAGTATCTGGCCGATTTCTGCAGAATCACACACTACAGATCTCGAGCAAAAATCTAGCAAGGCTGTAACACTGCTAACACAAACTAGTGAGGATTGGGATTTTTTGACGAAGTATCATTCATTCTGCAAACTTAAACGCATCACCGCTTATTTATTACGCTTCATCAATAACACAAGGGCTGGCGCCGTTGTACGATAATTCGGCAGCTTGTCTTGCGCTGAAATTCAAAACGCTGAAATAGCATTGGTAAAGTATACTAAATTTATTGTTTTTAGAAAGGAAATTTCTAATTGCAGAGAAAATAAGCCAATACATACACGAAGCAGTCTAGCAAGACTACAACCTTTTCTAGACGCAAATGGTATCCTACGAGTAGGAGGACGCATCAAAAAC
>NW_017534570.1:39314-42069 GCF_001853355.1 Bactrocera latifrons
TGTTCGCGCCTATCTGGCATCATCTTTTTAAACATATGTTTGAAGCTACAAGGGCAGCACTTATGTGCTTGCTGTCAAACCAGCTTCCGTTTTATCTCTCTCTTCAATAAAGGAATTCGACCGCATAACACGTCTTTCAGTTCAATCCGCATAAATACAATTCATCTTCCGCGAACGTTATTAATCATCAACAAGGTTTATTAATAGTACGGAGTCTACAATTAAGTCGAATCCTGAGTTCTTTTGGAAGTTTGTAAAATCTAGAATAGCGTGTTCGGTCATTTCCTTTGCTTTACGCTGGGGTGCTAAGTCCGCATGCACTCCTGGCGACATTTCCAACTCGTTTGCTGATGATGTTCACGATGATCCATTCTTTCGGCTAATAATTTCCCATCAATAAATTTTGGCACACTGTGTCTTTCACAAGATGATATTGCCAAGGCTATTTATGATATTAAGTCTTCTTCCAAATTGGATTTGGATGGGCTTCCGAATGTGCTTATACAAATTGTACTGCCTTGGTATTTCCTCTCATGCTTATCTTCAATAAGTCTCTCTGCTCTGGGAATTTCATTACTGACTGGAAATTGACATGCATTACCCCTATTCTTAAAGGTGGTAGAAAGGATATAATCTCCAATTACATGCCTATCTCTAAACTTTCTACTATCTCGAAAGTTTTTGTGTGTTCTGTTAAAAATAAATTATTTTTTGCAGTAAAATCAATAATTGATGTCAATCAGCATGGGCTTGTCTCTGGGCGCTCCACTGTATCAAACTTAGCGATTTTTAGCTATTATTGTATGTCTGCATTCTCCGCTGGATTTCAGGTAGATTGTGTCTACACAGATTTCTCTAAAGCCTTTGATAAAGTTTCACACAATATTCTAACTAAAAATTTATCATCTTTAGGGTTTCACTTGGTTTTCTTGCAGTGGATTAAATCATATCTGCACAATAGACGATGCGTTGTCAGCGTCGATGGAGTGTCATCTGATACATTCATTGCGTCTTCAGGAGTACCACAAGGAAGCGTCTTGCGTCCACTTCTCTTTGTGCTGTTTATCAATGATATTTCCTTTTGCTTCTCTTTCGCTAACTTTCTGTTATATGCAGATGACTTAAAAATTTTTGCAACAATCAAAAACCCACAAGATGTATTCCAACTTCAATGTGATATTGAAACTTTTTATGGTTGGTGCCTGAAATCGAAGATTTTTCTCCATCCAGATAAATGCTCTCAGATCTCTTATGGTAGGGGAAGTAACATCTTATCCACAAGTTACAATATTTTAATTGCGTCTTTAAATGCGTTACTGAAATCAAAGATCTTGGGGTAATCTTTGACAACAGATTTTCTTTCAGTAATCACATCAACTATATCACTTCTAAATCATTCTCTATGCTCGGCTTTGTCCATCGAAATGCTTTAAAATTTTTCGACCCCTACAAGTTGAAATTACTGTATACCTGTTTTGATCGGTCCATTTTCGAGTATGCAGTATTCATCTGGAGACCATATTGTATATCGTCAATTGATAGGATCGAGGGTATTCAAAAGATTCTTCTTAAATTTGCTCTCCGCTCCTTAAAGTTCCTCCACCCAATGCCATCGTATACATCTCGTTTATTGCTTTTACATCTTAAACTACTGGAAAATCGACGGTCCGTTCTCTGCATTTCATTCGTTTTCAATGTTATTTATGGAGGTATTGACTGTCCCTAAAAAATTTACTTCAACACTCCTTAACGTTGTCTCAGATCTATTTCCCCATTTTATTATAAAAAGGAAAGTACTAACTTTGCTGAATATGCTCCTCTYAAGCGTGCTATGCATGAGTTTAACTCGATTTGAAAGAAAGTTCTTCTTGATTTTTCTCACTCTAGAGTATCCTTAATTAATACCCTCAATGTTTTTTAGTTTAAGTTATCTACAGTTACACTATAAAACTTAGTACTCGCAACAGTTTAAACACTTTTTATGGGCTGTATGCTACAAGTTATGCTGTAAGTTTAATTAAAATAATATGGCATCACCCTTTCTAAGAGAACGAAGCATGTGATTCCTCGAATTAAAGCGTGTGTCAGTTTTGCGTGAATTCTCAGAGAAAAAGATTGCTCAATATAATAGTTACTCATAAGTGAACCTAGCTTTTTGCGAAAACAAAATTAATTTTATCCAGTTTTTCAAGTTTTTTTATCTGAAGTTAAGTAAGCTCAAAATGCTGCAGATAAATTAAATTATTTTTTAATCAGATGAGTCGGAACTCACATTGCACTGTTGAAGGAGCCCGGCTAGTTTCAAACCTCAGAAGGCAAGGAGAATCGCTTCGGGAAATTGGGAAATTAATGGAAAGGTCGCATAATTTTGTTAAAAATGCTTTAAAGCGAAAATCTAGTAGGGAAACTCGTGGAAGGCCACAAAAAACGAGTACAGTTCTTGATCGCCACATTGTAGATATTTGAAAAAAAGGACCCACTCAAGTCGTGGAAGGTGATAGTAGCAGAAATTGGAAATGTAGTAAGTGCCCAAACAGTTCGCAGGCGTTTGCACAAGGCCAAGCTACCAGGACGTATAGCCAGGAAAGTTCCATTAATGCGATCAAAAAATTTAGATATGAGGTTCAATTTTGCAAGAAGTCATTTAGGTTGGTCAGGACCTGAGGGAACAAAAAAGTGGAGAAACATCTTATGGACCGATGAAACGAAAGTAAATTTGGAAGCGATTGTGAGAGAAATGTGCGTCGTCCAAAAT
>NW_017534570.1:45338-48720 GCF_001853355.1 Bactrocera latifrons
GAACAAGAAGAGATCGAAGCAACCCCTAGTGACAATATCAATTTTTTAGACTAARCTCCTCATTGCCATACTATCGTTTCAAAATGAAAAATGGCAATGAACTAAAATTTTTATTAGATACCGGATCGAACAAAAATTATATTAGTCCAACTTATATTAGGAACCCCATTCCGAATAAATCCTTCATTGCAAATTCTGTTGGTGGGCCCGTCAAAATTACTCATCATGCTAATATCAGTGTTTTCGGTGATGAAATAGGTAACTTAAAATTTCACATTTTGCCCAAGTTAACAACCTTTGATATATAATAGGTAACGATGCAATGGAAAGTTTAAACGCAGTAATTTTTACTAAGGAGAACTATTTCACATTACTCAATAAATACGAATACCCCATCCACTAGTTATCAATTAATTCTATTGCGCACACTACATTAAGCCTAAATCATTTGTATCCCGAAGATAACGAAAAAAATTAAAACAACTCTTTAACTCTTACCCAACACTATTTGTTTAACAAGATAAAAAATTAACATATGTATGTCACGAACGCTAGAGGCGAAATTAGGACTAAAAGCGATAGRCCAATATATTCCAAAACTTACCCGTCTCCAATACCTTTAAAAAAGGAAATAGACAAACAAATTGAGGAATTACTTAAAGATGGCATTATTCGACCATCTCTCTACAATTCTCCAGTATGGGTCGTACCGAAGACAGAAGACGCCTCAGGATTGAAAAAATTYCGTATGGTAATCCACTATCGTAAATTGACCGAAGACACCATAGCAGATAAATATGCCATTACAGATATTACCACTATTCTAACTAATCTAAGATCTAATAAATATTTTTCTACAATTGACCTGAAGAGTAAATTCCATCAGATTGCTCTTAACGAAGCAAATATTGAGAAGACCACCTTCTCCATTGCCAGTGGGAAATTCGAATTTACTCGACTGCCATTTTCCAACGCACTTTGGATGATGTGCTACGAAAACACATCGGGGTTCGGTGCTACGTTTGTGTCGATGACAAAATTATTTTAGCAAAAGTAAAGAAGGTCATTTTAGAGATCTTACAATTATATTTGACACTCTCGAAAAAGCGCACTTAAAGGTACAGTTCAACAAATGTGAATTTATCAAAAAGGAAATTGAATTCCTCGATACATATAATAGTGTGTCAAAATGCACTACACAAAAAAAGATAGAAGCTATAATAAATTCTCCACTTCCCAAAGCTGTTCCTTTTTAGGAATGACCTGACATTATCGCAGATTTATAAAAGCGTACGTACAAATTGCAAAACCCCTGACTGAAATAGTGAGAGGAGAGCTGGGAAGAGTTTCCAAAAATCAGTCTAAAAAGGCACTTTTAAATTTAACAGCAGAACAAGTAGAAGCTTTTAAAGACCTGGAAAATAGCTTGACATCAGACGTTTTCACTATCCAGTTTTCGAAAAAGCTTTTGAGCTTACCGAGGATACTTCAAATTACGCTTTCGGAGCCGTACTCTCCCAAGACGGTTCGCCAATATCCTTTCTGTCAAGAACTCTAAGCAGAGCGGAGAAACCAAATTAAAAAGAAATGTTAGCAATAATTTGGGCCCAACAGTCCCTGAAATTTTTAATATACGGACCAAAGTAAGGTTAAGATTTACACAGGGACAGCTCTTCCGAAAATTTAATTTCTTCAGTAGAAATACCCACTAACGTCTTAAAAACCAAATTTTCATATCAGAAGAATCCAAAAATTCATACAAATTCGAAATAGTTTTCCCAACGCACCATAGGCACCTAATAACTGAAACAACCTACACTGACGAATCGCTAAAATCGCTTTTAAATAAGTATCTTAATCCATCGGTAAGCAATGGTATAAAAACAACAGAGACCATTGTGCTAAAAATCCAATAAATCTACCCTCTACATTTCGCAAATTACAAAATTCGTTTCACACAAATAGTAGTCGAAGATATTACTAATACCGAAAACCAAGATAAAATAGTAATCGAGGAACATAATCGCGCTCACAGAAATGAAAAAGAAAATAAGATACAGATTTTAGAAAAATATTATTTTCCCGCTATGTCGAAAAAAATCACTAAAGTTTGTCAAGAAAATTAATATGATCGTCACCCAAACAATGCAAAATTGGGAGCTGCAGCCTTACTAGAATTTCCAGGCCATACTATTCACATAGACATTTTCTCAACAGACAAACATAAAGTACTAACTTCTATTGACAAGTTTTCCAAATTAGCCATTATAAACAAACTAGACGGTTAAAGTATAGACAGTATAAAAAACCATTAAGAGAAATAATATTTTACTTTGGAGTTCCGAAGGCTATAGTTTCGATAACGAAAAAACATTTAATTCTCAACCAGTAAAATTCATGTTAGAAAATGAGTAAAAATACGTCAAGTATTCCACTTGATCAGGGAATTTGAATGTGAGTATTTTTTCATAAAGTAGTCACCATGAGCAAATAATCCCCGTCCAGTTTTTTTAAATTTTAATTTTAACAACAATTTTTTTTCAATTGAAAATGTTTACTACCTTTAGTTAAAAAAATTAATAATTAAAAAACGATTGGTGATTTTTTCATAAAATTTTCAGGAGTTATAGTTCAATACTTGTACTTTCAGAAAATATGCATGCATTTTAATTATTTTTATTTTTTCAGAGAGTCTCACGGCGTTCGTCAACGTGATAGGTTGTCTTAAGTAATTTTTGCTATGTTACCAACAACAGTAACAATCAGCAAAACCAATTTGCAGCGCTTCCAAGTCTTACATCTAATGAACAAATACTACCTGCACTAAGCGGCAATTTTGCTACACCTAAACATAGAAACCCAACAAAGAAAGTAAATAGTTCATCACCTTAACCAATGGTAAAGAGAAATTTGTTGGGCGAAATGAATTCGCAAAATCGCTTTGCAATATTTAACGACCTGGAGTTTAACGTTTTAAGATACACAAAAGTGATTGCTCCGGCTGAGAACACAGAAGAGAAAAGTACTGAAAATTTGAATACGAATAAGCACTCAAAAGCAACAGAGAGCGGCTAAACAACAAAAAGTCGCAGAATATTGTCCACCTATCTTTCTTTATAATATAGATGTGAAGAATTTAATTGATCAACTGAAGTTGAAATATCCACAAGTGGAATTCAATGTTATAAATAAATCCAAAAGGGGCCATGCCGCTAAAAACTGCAATAGAGCTTTTTGTTGCATGAAATGTAATGAAAATCATGAAGCAGGAGCCTGTATGATCCAAAAAGATGATGGGTCATCCGGCTAATTGGAGGGGATGTCCGGCTTTTAAACGTTATTCAGAATTTAAAAATAAGAATAATAATTTGTCAAATAATAT
>NW_017534571.1:0-8558 GCF_001853355.1 Bactrocera latifrons
CCTGGCTTCACTTGGAATATCTAATTGGCGCCACGTAGCGAAAAGAAGAAACGACTGACGCGCTGTTGTTAACTCGGCTATAATCGCGTAAGCGGTGTCTACGCCAATCAAGAAGAAGCTTATACTTATATATATAAATACTTGAATATTTGAAAAAAATTTTTTTTTGTTTTTATTGGTATGGGGATGATTTTTGTGTTATAACACAACGGTAAGCATTTACCGGCAATCAATTATCCTCTATTAACAGTGCCAAACTGCTATTTTAGCGGTTTTCRGTTTTTACCGGATAATAAACCGAAAACCGAAAACAGTTTGGTAACGGTTGTTTTTGTTTTTCTTTTTAGACCGTAATTTTGGTCAGAAACGCAAATTTTATTTTATAATTTTATACCAGACATATATGTAGACAGATGTAAATATTGGAAGGAAACGATACTACTCACTTTGAATTCCGCCAGGGGCTTTTGGGGATATTGTTTGTGAGAGTGTATGTGCCTGTGCGTTTGCCTGTAGTTTGTGCCTGTGCCGGTTTTCCTATTCCCCAGTTCTTGGTGTTGGTGTTGCTGTGTGTTCCTCGTTCCTCCTCCTTTGTCTCAATTGGGTTTTAATTTTTTTTTTTGTTTTGTCTTTGGGTTATATGTCCCAATACTTCAATATATTGCATATGTGCTTCAATGTGCGCACCACGATTTTGTCACTTTTATGTTTTTGTGTAACTGCACCTTTGTTAATTTTTTTTCACATCTACCACCGTTTTTCTCTTTTTTCTTTTTATTTTCACCACAGCTTTTTCCTCTTTTATTTTATTTTATTTTATTTTATTTTTTTTTGATTATACGGTTTTTTTTTTGTCACAGTGACTGCTTCTGTTTTTTTTTTTTTTGGTGAAAGAAAGTAATGACTTTCTTATTCCGTGTTTCCACTAGTGCCGTCCGGAACGGCTCGAAGGACCATGTTTGCAGCTATATGCTTAGTACAGATACTACCGGCACTCACCTTGAATTCCAGCTGGAGCGAACGAAGGGAAATTTTTTTTTTGATGCGTGTGTGCGCGCGGATGAAGAACAAAAGAGGTTCGACCGCTGTCGCCAGTCCCTTTTGTTMATTTGGTGCTGGTGTCCTCGTGTGTGGTGTGAAAGTATGATGTGGTGGGCATCATGCCGATGTGTTGAGAATGAAGTGTGTAGTGTGGGATGAAAATATGCTGCGCATGATGYCSATGTGTTGAGTATGGTGTGTGTAGTGTGGGGTGAAGATGTGGTGTGTATGTGTGAGGTGTAGCTTAGATATAATTAGAGGGGGGGCGCAGAAGCTCATTTAACCAGACCCGATACAGTTTCCATTTCCACCGCACAACGATGGTTTCAACGTCCTGGCGTSGAAAATTGCGATAAAGTCGCTGAATTGGTCGAAAGAGACCGGCATAGTAGTAGCCGTAATAGCGGTCAAGAGCTGGGCATGAGTCATCAAAAAAAAATTTTATGAACAATTGAAAATCGAAAAAAAAATTCTATAAAAATACCGCAAAACTTTTTTGACAACCTATTATAATGCTGCCAACACTTATATTTTTTTTTTAAATATTCTGCATTAAAAATTTCACCAAGTTTCACTAAATTTTTTTACCTTTATCACTTTGTATAATTAAAGGCACAATTGCGATCTCTTCAGCGCCGCGRTCTAAAGGTACCGTTGGAAAGAGGAAATCCTCCTGATTAAAAATATATAGGGTTATGGGTACCGCAAAAAATTCGCAAAATTCGTACATTTCAAGACGCTATTTCACCACATTAAACACACTTTATTCACATTTTTCACCTCAAATTAATTAAACTACACTATAAACTTGTAAATAACTCCATATCTTACACTTTTAGCAGGTTTTTTACCTAAAAAATCTGCATTTTAGAAATTATATTTTACACTCGTTTTAACCCCATTTGTTTACCAAAAATTACGACGAAATGGAGCGCTGCCATGTAATGATAAGGCAATTCGCTTAAATTCCTCTTTTTCGCAAAAATTCCTCTTTTCCTGCATATAGAATTCCTGTCTTCAGTCCACCCGGGTATTCGCTCGGCCAGGGTTATTTTTTTAGACGCGGCCAAATACCGCCAACGCAGAAAGATGTACTACGCGAAAGTACTTCAGTCATCCCGGGTATTCGCTCGACCAGGGTTATTTTTTTAGAGCGCGGCCAAAGGCAGACGCAGAAAGGAGTACTCCGTGAAAGTACTTCAGTCCACCCGGGTATTCGCTCGGCCAGGGTTATTTTTTTAGACGCGGCCAAATAGCGCCAACGCAGAAAGATGTACTACGCGAAAGTACTTCAGTCCCCCCGGGTATTCGCTCGGCCAGGGTTATTTTTTGTAAAGCGCGGCCGAAGGCCGCCAGCGCACAAAGGATTACTCCGTGAAAGTACTTCAGTCATCCCGGGTATTCGCTCGACTAGGGTTATTTTTTTAGACGCGGCCAAAGGCCGCCAAAGCCGAATGGTGTACTACGCGAAAGTACTTCAGTCATCCCGGGTACTCGCTAGACCAGGGTTTTTTTTTTAGAGCGCGGCCAAAGGCAGACGCAGAAAGGAGTACTCCGCGAAAGTACTTCAGTTATCCCGACATGATATTATATAAATTTTATAATACTATATTATCATAGAGTTTTAATTATATGTGTTTATTAAATATAAATCACATATTATACATAAACATACTATATGTAAAATGTATAATATGTAGAAAAAGTTTTCACAACTCAATTATAACTTTAAAATGTTAGAAAGTATTTTTTATTATAATTAATGAAGAAAAAAGAATCAAATTAAATAACAAACAAAGAAAAATCGTTAAGAATCCGACATATTTGGTGTTTAAGATGTGGCAACGCTCGTTTTCCTCATGTTGTTGTTGTTGTTGTTGTAGCGGCAGAGTTCTGAATTCGTCTGCCGCTCGTTTTCCTCATAACTGTAAACAATCTAACCTTTGCAACGCCGAGTTCGCTAAGTGATTTTTAAATTAATAAATTTAGGTGAAATATTACAAAATAAAATTGATATGTTAACTTATTTCAATGCTTAGAGTGTTCATTTAAATATACAGAGTGAAAAACTTGAATAAATTTAATGGAAGATAGAGAAATACCTTGAGTCATTAGTGCATATTTTTGAACTTTTAATCGTGAAAATTTGAAAGTAATTTTTATATTATTTTTGGATATTCCTCCTCTGAAGAAGCTCTCCTATCCGGACATACCCCATTTATACGGAAATTCGGTTGTTTTACCCCTCCGCCAAAGTAATCGGAAAAGTGCCTAATTAAGTATATGCTCTAAGCATTGAAATAAGTTCATATTTATTTATTTAAAAATCGCTCAGCACCACAGCAGAAACAATAAAACCTTTTCGCGGTAGCTTTTGGAGGAGTGATTAGCGGCCATCTTCGATTTTCAGTGGTAGCAACGCAGTGCTCTATACATTGAGGTTGTAAATGCTAGGCAAATTTATTTGATTAAATAACAAGAACTATAAATATTATGGTTAAAAGGAAATTATTTATTAATGATATATATTTACTAATAGATGATTTAAACGCCATAGAGTGCAATATTTCGCCCATAAAAAGATCATTTACTGATATTCAGATATTCTTTATGTAGTGAGTATTAACAAAATGCAGCCCTGTTTTTAAATTTCTGGGTGTTTTTTTATAGTAGGAGGAAGCCGGAGTGCGGAACTTTAATCCGCTAAACCTAACCTACTCCCAAATCAAGACTCTCCCACGGAACCACCAGATAAGACATTACTTGATGGGAGTGACCAGACATTTAACGTCTCCTCTATAGCACGGGCGGAGTGACTCTGTAACTGTCTTAATGTAGCCATGATGGAAGTGGCCGCTTCGCGAACAGCTATCAGCTTGTTACAGGACTGGCACATAAATGCAGTCAAGTTCTCCCCCGTTAGTCTACCACCTAATGCATTTTCTAAATTTTCTCTTATGTTTCTAAACCGAGGACAATGGAAAAACACGTGTTCAGAGTCTTCTATGGACTCCGCACACATCGAACAATCGCTGGAAATAGTTCGGAAGCACTTGTTACTCTTATTGCTGTGAGTCTATGCAGTGCATTTATTGGTTTGGCATATGCTTTTATGTTTAGTGCCTGTAACCATACTGGAGCTGCATATAGTATAGCTGAGCTCATAGCTTTTGCGATTAGAAGTCGGCGGCTGGAGCCCACACGGCCTCTCTTTGCCATCATTCTTGACAAGGCGTTATAAATCTTATTTTCCTTATTTGCTATGTTTGCCAAGTGCTGCTTGAATTTCAGCTTGGAATCCAATATTACCCCTAAATACTTCAACTGCGGTTGTGAAATAATCACGCACTCTCCTACAGTGAGAGTTATTTTTTCCTAAATTTCCTGCCGGTTATGAGCGATACCTCTGTTTTGTGCTCAGCCAATTCCAAACTCTTGGAAGAAACCCATTGGCGGAGACCATTTATGCATTCTTTACATTTATTTTGTAGGTCATCAAGTTGTTAACCTACTGCTACCACTATTAGGTCGTCCGCGTATGCGATTAGTTTAACGTTTTTAGGCTGTGAAATTCTTAGCACCCCATCATAAACTAGATTCCTTAATAGAGGGCCTAAAACAGAACCTTGTGGTACTCCGCTTGTAATAGGGTAGCTCTTGATGCCTTCGGTGGAGTCGTAGATCAGCTTTCCATTTTCAAAATAACTCATAACGATATTTATGAGGTACTGAAGGGCGCGTATTCCATGTAGGGCTTCGAGAATATTTTTCTATTTAGCAGAGTTGAATGCATTTGTCATATCCAGGGGGATCAGTGCACAATAATTTTTTGTACCACGTTTCCATCTTTTCCCACTTACTGCACTTTTCGCAGTTTCGACAACTTCTTTCAGTGCATCGATAGTAAACCTCTGTTTTCTGAAGCCGCATTGTCTTTCTGATAGTCCGCCAACTTCCTGGATAGCAATCTACAAGCGGTTTCTTATTATGCTTTCATACACTTTTCCCATTGTGTCGAGCATACACAGAGGTCGATACGAGGAGGGTTCATCTGGTGTTTTTTTTTTTTTGGTTCATCTGGTGTTTTTTTTTTTTTGTTTTGTTTTGGGATTAAAAGCAGAAGCTGGACTTTCCACGGATCGAGGAACATCCCTTCTTTTATGCATGCGTTGTACATTTTTGCAAAAATAGTGGGTTTCGAAATTATGGCGACCCCCAGTGGGGGTGATTCAGCAGCTTCGTTTCGTTGATCAGAGTTAGTACTCGTAATCGGTTCGTGCGTCGAAAATAATGCCTCGACGACTTTCTTCATGAACGTAGCGCATTTGGGTTGCTGCCGCTTATTTGAATTGAATTTAGACATACAGATTTTATAAGCAGGTCCACAGGCGCCTATATACGCTTCTCCACAGATTTTTTCAAAACAGTTTCGTTTGTTACGGGTTATAGCTGACTTTAAGAGTTTTTAAAAGCTTCTTTGAGAGGGTTTTCGTTTTCATCGCTTTGATTACGTAGTAGGCGTCGTCGAGTATACAAGTCTTCGCTTATTGTGACAAGCCGCACTCCTTTTGTAACGCAGATGTCTTCGGGGGTGGTTACCTCGTCCAGGTCCTTGCACATTATAGTGACGTTACGAAGGAGTCGGCTCTCTTGTCTGCTTGGGGTATTAATTCTAGGAGCAGGTCTCCTTTGAGCGTTTTCCTAATGTGCCCAGATCCTCAATGCCACTATCACACTTAATTTTCTCGAGAATGTTCGCATTTGATCATCCGTTCTTTTTGGTTATAATAATGGCGTCTGGTTTCCAACGAATTCTTTTTTCAATCGGCTTTCTCATTTTTACCACGTCCACCCGTTTCTCGGATGCGGGCTTATCGAGAAACTGTCTTTTGGTACAATCTTAATGATCTCACTATATGATACCTGCGCTTTATCGTTCGCGTTTTTTGGTTGGTAGTAAGTTACCTGATAATTATCTTTGGCTTATGCTTTTCTTTGGAGATAGGGGATACTTGCGACCCTTTTTTCAGCGGATTCTCTGGATTTTCAGCCTTATCGTTCAGGCTTTTTATGCAGCTTATAAGGTCTCGAATTGATTAATATGCCTCTGCCCAGCCATCATAGTTTCAAGCTCCTCGATTTTTGTGCCCAGTTTGCAAAAAATATTACCACCTTTACCGTTCTGCATTTGATCATCGTTTTTTCGCAGTTGTTTTGTTGGTCAGCGTTTTGACAACTTTTTATCGGTCCAGCAGCGGTGGTCTCCTCATGTTTGCCTTTTGGAGGTGTTCTCAATATCTTCGAATTCCTCCGAAAAGGATTTTCTGGGGTACTTGCCAAACTATTTTCAGAGGCCATATCTCTGCCAGAAAATAGTTGGGAACACCTGTCAGTGGGTATGTTCAACCCTTTGTCTTAAAACCTTAGTTGCTTTTTTAATGGCTGGCAATGCCGTAACCAAAGGCAAACGCGAAGAAAGAGAAATGAAAAAGGAGAAACAGCTGATCGAACAAAACAAAACGGCAAATTAAATTAAGTGCACATTTTGTTTCGCTGTTATATTGAGAAAATCTATTTTAAGTATTTTTTTGTGTAAATTTACCACGAAAAGGGGCAAGTAAGTAAAAATAAAGTTTTTATTACAAATCAGATTTTACTTATCTATTTGCTATGTTCAATATCCAAATTGAAATGTCCAGTCTCCCGGCAAGTCGTTACTTAAACTATGGCACTTGCACTATTTATAATTATGTGATTTCGCAGAAATGTTCAGGGACTAAAAAGAAACCCGTCTACTCACTTCAAACACACAAATACATCTGGGCGGTGAGTTTTCTTCTGAACGTATTTGTTTACATTTGACCGACAAAAAAATTTACCGGAAGCGTGTTTAAAACTTGTAAAAAAAAGGAACTGCGATAGCAGTTCGAACCTGGGAATTGCGATAACAGTTTGATTTTGTGAATTGCGGCTGATTAATAGCACAGAACATGCGATCACCATAGGAAATAGCAGAAAAGTAGCAGCTTTCCTCAGGGTATGGTATGTTTGTATGTGTATATGCTATTTTTCGTCATAGCGGTTTGAAGTTTTGCGTTTAACGTTCTTATAGTTTTTAATAATGGCTAGAAATGTATCAAGGAAAAGAAGTGAAGTATGGCAGATATTTGAAGTAGTAGATGAAATATATGCAAAATACAATATCTGCAAATCAAAGATTTCATATAAAACATTAACAAATTTAAAAAACATGAAAACAGAATAGATATCCTACAGTGGAACTACCAGCGCAAAATGTAGAGTAAACTATTACTTTACCAAATTAAAATAGAAGCTAATTTTTATATTTTAATTTTTTAGATGCCATAAAAGGCCGCGGTGCAGGCACAGAGTAAATTATTGCGCGAATGCCGCGTCATAGCGGCAAAGGCGCACCATTCAATTAGCCGCATCACCGGTGCCTTGGAGCACGAGCATTACGTGGAGCTCGCTTCGAAACTGCCCATGTCATCGGAACAGCACGTGCGCTTCGTGGAAGATAGGGTAAAAATGACATTAAATATTTTTGAAATGACAAGCGATCTCCGGCGGCGCCAAAAAAAAGGTATTCCACTGCTGCCATGATTGCAACCTTCTCTGTTGATAAAACCTAAAAAAATAAAAAATCTCGTTAAACTAAAACATAATGTTTGTACGATGACCCTTGGGCTAATAAAAAAAAATCAAAAATTGGCAAAATGGCAAAATGGCGGCACGTTGAAAAAAAAGTTAAATATCACCCAAAATTATGGTCATTTGTGGCCTGCCACAATTTTTGATTAGATCAAAAAACTGGAAGGCCATCGTATGGAGAACTATACAGAGAAGCTGCAAAAAGAATTTGATAGCGATCGGATCATTTTTCTCAATCACTCCAGCAAATTCGTAAAATGCTGTTTCGAGAAAAACGCGTTTAAAGATAAAGTGATTGTTACCTAACTGCCGAGCGGCTATTCTTTTAAATCGCTGTAACTCAAAAACTGTTTCAGATATCGATTTGAAATTTTAGTGTGTTATTTTTAAAGGTATAACCTATCGAAATATGAAAAAAATCAGTTTTTTGTAAATTTCACACTAAGTGTGCCCTTAATGTTGTATTATTTTTCTGCCAAATCATTAGTTTAAGTAAATATGATGTTATAAATAAAGCGAAATAATAAAAAAAATAATGAGTTTTATTTAAAAGAATTGAATTTGCTAGAAGTAACAAATGGGTTCAAACATCCGTTTGAAGGTGAGCTAAAGTGAAAAGGCGAAACATTCCCTGCATAGGGTTTTGCGCTGGGTTTGGGACCCGCCACGTAAAAAAAACCACCCCAATGACAACGCAACAACAGCCTCGGATGAGAGACCCCACTTTTGATGACGACTATGGCAAACGACATAAGGACTACGAATTGAGGGCATGCACCTGGAATGTCCGGTCCGTTAATTGGGAAGGTGCCGCTGCCCAGCTGGTTGATGTCCTCGTAAAAATA
>NW_017534571.1:11027-20309 GCF_001853355.1 Bactrocera latifrons
ATTGACATAGTTCAGCGAATTAAAAGACAGCGGCTACGCTGGCTAGGTCATGTTGTCCGGATGGACGAAAACGCTCCAGCTCTGAAAGTATTCGAGAAAGTACCCGCCGGCGGAAGCAGAGGAAGGGGAAGACCTCCACTCCGTTGGAAGTACCAAGTGGAGTAGGACCTGGCTTCATTTGGAATATCTAATTGGCGCCACGTAGCGAAAAGAAGAAACGACTCTCGCGCTGTTGTTAACTCGGCTATAATCGCGTAAGCGGTGTCTACGCCAATCAAGAAGAAGAAGAACAAATGGGTAACAGATACGCTTTCTACTGTTTGTTCCTGCTAACATGTTTATTCGTAAAAGTAACAAACTGCTAACGAAAATAATAACACTAAGAGATAAGTGGATAACAAATACTTTCTGTTATGCATAACAAATAGGTTAGCTATGCGCTAACAAAAGAATTTGTTTCCCGTAACATACTGTAAAAAGATTTGCTAACAAATGCATGTATTGTGTTAGAACAAGGCAGCATGCGATATTTGCTATCGAGATAACCATTGAACATCAAAACACTATGTGGTACTTTTTTCCAACTCTCTGTAAAAAAGTCACATATATTTTAACGAATGGAAAAGTGAACAATTTAACCTTTTTTATTTGTGAAATATCTTCTTGAGCTCAACATCCAAGTAAAGAAGTTGTGTATATCAGCACTAAATACAAGACTGCATAAATAGTTTAAATAAATTAAAAGGTAAATATAGTCTTTTGAGAAGACACTACTCATTTGCTTGCAGCAAGCTTCAAAAAGTAGAACCGTACGAGACCACTATTATTTAATATTAATTTTAAAAATCCTACTTCGGAGCAAAAATGMGTATATGTATAATCGAACTATGTTCGCTTTTATTCATTAGAAAACTCTGATGTTGTTTTTATTTTAAAGAATTTTAGATATTCTGCATACGAACAAATATCTTTGACGAACAAATGAACATTTTTAGTGAGGAGGTTATCTAGTTCAAGAATATATATAGTTATACCCACGGGAAGATTCGAGATATGTAAAGCTGAAAATTACCACTATTTGAAGAACGTAGTTTTTCGATTTAAAATTAAAAATTAATTAATTTCGCATTTTTATGTCCACTAACAGTTCATTAATTCGTATGAATTTTTTTAGTATTAAACTTATTGTTCAATTTTATTTATTGGCAATATTACTACGATTCTTTCGGTTCGGATGGATAGAGAAGATCCTCAGGATTAAAAAATGTGTGCCCATATACCCTCCTCAGGCTCATAGTTTTCGAGATATTTCTATTTAAAGTTCAAAAATTTTTAAAAATAATGCTCGTTATTTCACTATGTTTAACCCAGTTTTCACACATTTTTCAATTAATATATGTATATTTAATTACACTGTATTGTACTCAAATAATATATAAAATATTTTCACTAATTGTGTATTTTTTAAGAAAATAAATATACTTTAAAAACTATTTTGCACATTCAAACTTCCAAGAGATTTGTGTGTTCAAAATTCTGTTTTATATTTAGAGATATAAAAGATTCAAAATAAAATATTGTTGTTATGGTATATAATCCATATACCATAATAAATAGAAAAAACTTGCGATAGAACGCAAAGATTTTCAGTATTTTTCTCTTTTTGATTAATATAGGTGTTCGATCGATGAGGGTTATTTTTTTGAAGCAAAACAAATACCTAGTAAACTATAAGTCTGATCAGACCAGAGATCATCCTCTTTCAGAGGAAACAAGTCGAAACAATTATAATTGTAATCGTACAATTCGATTCAATTTAGATTTTAAATTGCAATGCATTTTATTTTACGACAATCTTGGAAATATGCGAGACCGTTTTCAGTGGCAACCAAAGCATTTTGCGCAATTCACAATCAGCTGGAAGCGTCTATTTGGTGTTTTAAAAGAAATGGAAGCGGTAAGTAAATTCATAACAATTAATTAATGGCTTGTATTACTAATATTTAATTGATTATTTAATAGAAAAAAAGATTAAGGCTAAACGGCACATTTCGTTGGTCTGAAAGCCAAACGAAAGACCTTTTGACAAATATAGCGGACGCAATAAAGAGAATCCGGACCATTTTGAGGTAATATTGATATATTTTTTGTCATTTCATCATTTTACATTTTATGATCTGCTTTTAGAAACCAACAGCCCAAAGGTTTTACAACAAAATTGGCGAAAACGCTCCAAATTTAATGAATATTAAATGGGATATAATGAGGACTAAAATAAGGCATTTGAAAACGACTTTTTTTTATCTGCGCTCAAGTGGAAAGGAGAGACTGGTGCAAGCTTATTTGAAAGTGGTGATCCTCATAGTGTGGAAGAATATGTCCYTTTTTTTTGAAGACCTTCACGTGATATTTGGACGTCGCATAAGTGTTCAGCCACCAGCGATTTATCAATCAACAGAGTTGGTGCCAGCGTTGGACGATAAATATATAGAATATATTACCCCAGAGATAGACCCCGACACAAGTTCTTCGAGTCCGTTACCCAGTTCGTCCGTTATTATGAAATATGAAAAGATCTCATAGTAGTTCAAATCCATTTTCATTACTTTTCGAAATCCAAAATAAGAAGTTGGAACTAGAAACAAAAAAATTGGAATTTGAAAAAGAGAGAGAGGAAAACAATTTTCAATTGCAGAAATTACGGTTGGAGAAAGAAATGGWAGTAGAAATGGAAAATTTAGATTGGAACACGAACGATTGAAAAGCTAATTAGCTCATAAGTTGGCCAAATGTAATCATCTGTATTCCAATATAAGATTTTTGCTTTTTGTCTTTTTCTTTTTAATACATTTGTTGGTTTGTTTAACTTATAGTGACTTAGTGAATATAGTCCACCTTGGGTTTTTTTACTTTACCCGTATTAAGTTATTTCTTCAAATAATTTATGAGACTTGTTTATATAAAGAAATTGTATTTTAGCTTTAATAATTTAAAACTTACTCCTTTATTTGTTTGTTATTCGCAATATATTTGAATTCTCCAATGCTCCAAATGATTTTTGCCATTTCAATTGAAAATTCCAGAAAACGCAACAGTGTTAGAGAACAGCTGAAATCTGTTACTTCCGTCTTGCGGGGATTGAGCTTAGCACACTCATCGTTGAAAAGCTTAGATTGTTTACAATTATGAGGAAAACGAGCGTTGCCACATCTTAAACACCAAATATGTGGGATTTTCAACGATTTTTCTTTGTTTGTATTTTCGAGTATTCGTTTATCTATTCTAACTATAACAAAAGAATACTTTCCAACATTTTTCAAGATATAATTGAGTTGTGAACACGTTTTCCTCATACAAATGTTTATGTATAATATGTGAGTTATGCCTAATATACACAAATAAGTAAAACTCTGTGTTAATATTATAAATTTTATATCATATCGGGGTGACTGAAGTATTTTCACGTAGTACTCTTTTTGCCTTAGCGGCCTTCGATTGCGCTTTAAAAGAACAACCCTGGTCGAGCCAATACTCAGGGAGACTGCAATACTTTTGCGTAGTACTCCTTTAAAAATCGAAGTATTTTAATTATGAGGAAAACGAGCCTTGCCACATCTTAAACAGCAACTATATAGGATTTTTAACCATTTTTCTTTGTTTGTTTTTTCGCCTAAAACCGTGTGATAACATTTTTATATACATATTACAATTTTATACTATCCTTCTCCTTCTGCGTTGGCGGCCTTTGGCTGCGCTCTAACAAAATAACTCTGACCGAGTGAATACCCGGGGTGACTGTAGTACTTTCGCTTAGTACTGCTTTCTGTGACAAAAATATTAAAATTATATGGAGTTTTTGTTATAAATTGGTAAAAGTGGTTATATTTTTTGGTTATCATGCACTCATATTGAAACAAAATTTGAATTTTCGTACAGTACTTGTATACTATACTTTACAATTTATTACGTAATATTATTATATAATATTAATTTTACATATGTATTTATAATATAATTATATAATATTAATAATACATGTACATATGTAATATTACTCATTTGCTTAACAAGTTTAAAAAACAAAATATCCATATGGATGAATAGAAGAATATTTGCGAAAAAGAGGGGTTTCAGCGAATTGCCTAATCATCACATGACAGCGCTCCATTTCGTCGTATTTTTTTTAAACAATTGAGGTTCAAACGATTGTAAAATGTCATTTTTAAAATAAAGATTTCTTATTTAAAAAACCTGCTAAAAGTGTAAAATGTGGATTTATTTAGATTTTTTAATTTAATTAATTTGAAGAGAAAGATGTGAATGAAGTGTGTTTAATGTGGTGAAATATCTTCTCAAAAAGTTCGTATTTTGGTCATTTTTGAACTTTAAGGTCGAATATCTCGTTCACTAAGCRTTTGCGATACCTATAACCCTATATATTTTTTAGTTAGAAGAACTTCCTCTTTCCAACGGTACTTTCAAATCGCGGTGCAAAAGAAATCGGAATTATGCCCCTTTGCGGTACCTATAACTCAAAATATTTTGTAATCAGTAAGACATCTTCTTTGGAACAGTGTCTTCAGATCGTGTCGGCATGGATAATATGATAGTATTTGACAGTGAAGGAGATCAGGGAATTTCGATCAGCTGATTTCAGAAAAGGCGGGATACCAGAAGTAAACCGCTATAATTACCAGACGAAATTAGTGTGAAATGAAATTTCATTTAAGTGTTCGAACATATTTTGGCAAAATAAATTTTCAAAGTGTTTAATTTAGTGTTTTGTATAATTTATTAAATACCCAATCTAATATTTTTCAGCAATGGCATCATTGGCAAATTTTATAAAAAAATATGAGTTTTGACACCTCTCTCTCGAAACAAAGAGTATCGTATCACATCAGGAATCGATCTCTGTATCATATTATACAGGAATAAAGGCATGTTCAAATTATTCCAGTGTGAGAGCGCCTCAAAATAAGCGTTTTTTTTTATGAGATTTTCCATTATGGCCAGATCGAACAAAATAATAATTTTTAGGCATTTTAAATTAAAACACCCAACATTTAGTACSAATAAAAATTACTATATAATGGTTATTTATTATATGGAGAAACTATTTAAATCTTTTTAAAGTATATTAGAACAACTGACTTTTGACCTTTGAATATCCAATAAAAGGAATTAAGCCTGTTAGCTCTCAATCATTAAATGTTTTTAATCATTTTCCATTGAAAATAATACTATGATACTTCAAATTACAAAGCGTTTCATCAAATAATTTTAAATTTCACAAATTTATTTAATTTTCATTGTTTTATAAGTGGTCTTGAACGATGCAACTAATCCCTCCGTTTACATATTTTTTTGGTAAGATTTCAATCTGGCCATCGCTCGTTTCCAATTGATAAACGTCAAAACCTACTGAACTCGATTAGCTGTCAAAGTTCAGTAGGTTTTGACGTTTAACAATTGGTCTATCACTTCCAGTGAGAGAGGAGTTAAACATCTCTTTATCTCTGATATTATCCATTTCATCGATAAAAAAAAAAACAGAATTGTGCCCAATATTAACCCTCTACCGCATACAACGCCATATGTGCTTTTGGGATTTGCTGCATTTGGCTATGAACTAGCAAAGTTCATAGAGGAACAAATTTGTACGGTAGTTTTCTTTGGAAAATTCTTTGTTGACATTTCAGATACTGTTTGATTTAGATAGGTTTTGCTTGTTGTTTTCGGTTATTTTGTGAAAGTGTCTCACATGAGTAGCGCTAAGCGTATTTCGCGGTGTTTTGGACAAAATTTTTATCATAAAAATTAGGACTTTTCTCGGAGAAAAAATTATTATTCGAAGAAAAAACATAGTGGTCACACAATAAAAATACAAACCTACTGGAAGATAAGTACTATAGGCACGCTTTTGTGCAAAATCGGACAAAGACATATATGGCCCTTCATGCAGTACATACTATTTTGCCTTTCATGCATTTTAGTAAAAATGTTTCAGAAAAGGATGCAAGATCTTTTTATAGAAATTTGAGATATGTAAATGTAGTCGATAATGGGCTTCAAAGCGACGATGATTATATATCCGAATAAGATGAAGAAGTTGTTGGAGCACAAGTTTCTGGCCAGGAAGATGTATATATATCGGAGACCGATGAAAGCCGAAGACGTATATGATGAGTCTAGTAGCTCAAACGCAAAACGCGCTAAAAAATCGAAACCACTGGAAAGAAAATAACTTGCCCCCTTATTTAAGTGAAAACTTTCCACTTCAAGGAGACATGGAGCTTCCAAGTTTTATCGATAAATTAGAGACGCCAGCGGAGTTCTTTTAATTTTTCTTTGACGAAGATTTGATAAACTTTATAGTTGAACAATCGAACATACTTGCGCTGCAAACAGACATAAATAAGTCGGCAAATATTACTAAGAGCGAAATAGAGCAATTTATAGGTGAGTTCAGCGTAAACACTGTGGAGAAATTTAGTGAAAATTTGTATTCAGGCATAGTCGTATACATGTCTTTGATGAAATTACCATCGTCCAGGCATTATTGGGATACTACAGTTGGCCAAGAATTTGTACGCACCTGCGTGACTTGCAATAGATGGGAAAACATTAAACGCTTTTTGAATTTCAACAACAATGAGGACATGAAATCGCCAGGTGAAGATGGATTTGACAAGCTGTTCAAATCTGTGAAAAGGTACTGCTCATACCAAAAGAGGAGCAACTGGTTGTGAATGAGCAAATAGTTACCCACAAAGTGCCGACATCATCTAAAACAATACATTCCGGCCAAACCGCACAAATGTGGTTTCAAGAATTTTGTTTTATGTGGAGTTTCAGGATTTAGCTACGATTTTGAAATATTTGCTGGAGCACAAAGTGATAAACCTCCAGAGGGATCACCGAATCTGGGAATCAGCGGAAATGTTACAAGGCTAGCAGTCACTGTACCGAGATATAAAAATTACAAATTTCTTTTGACAACTGGTTTACCAGCCCCGGCCTCTATGTGTATCTCATGAAAAGTGGTTTATTGTTTTTGGGTACGGTAAGACTTAATCGAGTCCCTAACTGTAAGACGCCGAGGGAAAAGGAATTGAAAAAATTGGGGAGAGGCAGCATGGTGGAGAAGGTAACTATAATCGACGGGGTCAAACTTGGCCTCGTTTCTTGGTTTGACAATAAGGTAGTAAATATTCTTTCAACTTTCGTTGGAAGCCAACCTATATCAACAAAGACACGTTTTAGTAAAAATGAGAAAAAGTATATTGAAATTCATTCACCACAGTCTGTGGACGTTTACAATAATTATATGGGCGGCGTAGACTTGATTGATTCACTACTTGGTCTTTATATGTGACCTGGTCTACGAAAAGGGAGCTAAGACTTTCCTTTGAATTCTATACGTACCGACTGTATTGTACACTTTCCGAAATGGATGAAAAATAGACAACTTTGTCAAAATGACTGCTCATTCCGTTCGTATACTTTTTGTGAGAAATGTAATGTATTCTTGTGCTACAATGACAAACGAAACGGTTTCACACGCTTCCACACTGAGTAAATGTAATACACTCCAAGCAACTTTGTATGCATAGAGAGCCATATATGGCGGCTTTTATTTTCTAGTAAAATATGCATTGTAAAATATTTTTTTCTACAAATATGTATAAAAGAATTCAAAATAAACGTATATTAATGGATTTTTTTTTTTTTTTCATAAAGAAGATGGCCATGCGGTAGAGGGTTAAATACATGATACAAGGGAGTAGGGAAAGTCCCATTCACCGTAGTAAAAGAGCCATTCACAGTCCTTAACCTACCCCTCAAGTGTATGTTCACAATGAAAACATCATGGCCACCTCTGGTGAATAAGGGTGGCGGGAGGTTAAAACGGGTTGCGTAAAGCAAAAATGCTTTAATTTTAAATTATAAATTTACAGTACTATATTTATACATTAATAAATACTATTTTAAATGTTGCTTATGGAATGAAATTTAATGCTGTTATCAAAAGATTTAATTATATCTTCTTGATATTAATTAATATGCAATATATTTTTTAAAACGCTTAAAAATAACTTATTCATGAACCAATTGGAAATTATTTTTGATATCATAATAATTAGTCTGACCAGTAAAACACAATTTTTATTGTAAGATAAATAAAGAGATAATTATAATAGCCATGTCTCATATATTCTTAAGAATAAATTTTTGTAATCACAAACTACATACACTTTTTATGTGTCAGAATTTAGCTATACGCCGGCGATCAGGAATCCTACACGTTCCCAAATGGAGTGTTTGACCATCCTAACAGATTTACCTTATTATTTTTTAGTTCAAAACTAAGTTTTTAAATAAAAAAGATTCTTAAAGGAATTATTTTTTGATTTTGCAATATCTCTATAGTAATAAAGAGTAGTAATACTGGCATAAATATTTGAAAAAAAAAAATGATTGTTCGAAATATACTCCATTTGAAATTATCCTAATCGATAATAACTTGTTTGGCCAAAATAAAAATACAACTCAAATTCCTTAATTTTTAATAGCGGTTCATTATTAACCAAATTACATTTTTTTTGTGTTTTAAAGATTAATTATCAATTTGCAAATCGTTCATAATCGACCATAATTCACTAGATGTAAAGACGAATTGTAATTCGCGTAGATACAAATGTTTCTTTTCAAGTCGCTGCTTGGCCACCAACTTTTCTTTGATGAGTGCTGTTTATTATTTGCGTTGTTGCCATTATAGTAGTTTTCTGCAAACAGACGTAGTTCTTCCCGATGTTTTATCGGTTTTGGTGGTGCAGGGTCCCCCACTCTCCCGATTCGTCATCATAATATTGCGCAACACGATATGGTCGCAATTCCCATGGTACTTGCTCTTCCATGGAGGTCAATGATACACCCAAATGACATCGGTAATACATTCGCGATCGATACGTTCCTCACCAATATGTAGCTCACCAATATGTAGCTCACCAATAGGTTGTGTATTCACATTCCTCATAACAACAGAAGTCACGCTGTTAAATTTTAACAGTTCTCCACATATTCAACTCAGAATATGAAGAGAAATAAATATATGTATTTACGGTATAAGATGAAATGGCATATATGCCGAAGCCAGAGAATATGAAGAGACATAAAAATATGTATGCATGCCCATGATAATACTCCGTTTTGCTTGTTTATATTTTGTTTTACTTTTGACAGCGAAAAATGTGTACAAAACACACCTCTCACACAGAG
>NW_017534571.1:21125-23200 GCF_001853355.1 Bactrocera latifrons
CGCATGTGCGCGTTCAGAAATTATATTTGTGTACATTGCCGAACAAATAATGCACAAGCATATAAACATACATATGCGTTCACATATGAATATTTCATTCATAAACGCAGGCGCAACAAGCGATCTCACTTCATTCATAAAAACAGACGCCGTAACATCTCTCCGAGCATGCCTTAGCCAACAAGCGTATTTTCGCGACATTGGCAAAAGCTAAAAATCATAAATTGAACAACTTTTGATGCTTCTYGCAAAAATCTGCGTCGATATGTATTCTCGCTCATACGTATACATACATACATATTTACGCACGTTTGTAGGCGAAGCTGTTACAGCGGCAAGGGAAGAGGTGACAATCGGCCGCCATTACTTTATTTTTTCGGCACAACTTCGATTTTCTACCAGCAAGACACTTGTCGTGCGCTTTGGCCTTAGTTGACCGTGACAACATAGATGTCAAAAGATCCGCGCGGCCATTATTGGTTGTTTGTACATATGTGGCTCGTATTTGTTTTCGCAAACTTACAGACAAATGTGCAAAAGAAATAATATATGTATATGCCATAGAAATTCTATTGCTACGAATATGGAAATATATTTCATGAAGGTCATTAATTTTTTTGAAGAAATGAAAGGATTGAAGTGTTTATATGAGCACATTTAAGTTAATTTGGCACATCTTCATTTTACAATAGTCGAAAGTAATATAATATAATAGCCAAAATTAATATCATTTTTGAAATAATAATTTATTGAAAATTATTTTTAATATAATATAATATAGAATTTTTACCATTTTTCGGAAAACAATGGTTCATAGAATATAAAATAAGCATGCTTATGTGTTCATATCATACAAAATAAGCATGCACATGTGACTCAAAGAATGCTTTTTTACATTCTTTGTGTGACTTTGTATATTTTTCTACAAAGCATTTCTCTTTATTTATTGTCGCATGAATTCAGTCGTTTTACATATATTTTTGCCAGAGAACGTGCTCAATTCTGCTAAATGGTGAATTCCCTACTATAAATCTATCAGCTCTGTTAGCCGCGCAATCGAACATCATACAGATTTCGATTTGCACCTTCTCTATACTTCACGTTCTCTGGCTCAACATCCGAACAGCACATTCACCGTAGTATTTGCTCTTCAAAAAGTTACTTCCACCATCAAGCACAAATCTCATTGGTTTGGGACTAACGTTTAAGACAGACAAATAATCAAATGTTGTACACCAGCTTCTTTGCTGATTCTATTAAAAAAAAATACAAAATACATAGTAAATCTTTTGAAATAAAGTTTAATTTTAGCTCACCTAGCAATGCGACGTGCACCTTCCACGAGCACGTCATTGAATTTAAAATTTTTCTCGAATTCACGACCAACTAAGTTGATAACTACATTTGAGTAATTCACAGCATCGCGTGTCGCTTTTTCATCTCTTAAATCATAAAATTGGAACAGCACCTGACCCATTACGCAGCAATATTGACGAAGCCATGTTTAGTTTTTTCGTACTTTCATAGGAATAAAATCTCAGTCGATCTGTTATTTATCTTTCCAGCGGAAATTTCCAAACACTTCCTCCAGATCCAAATAACTAAATGAACCATAGTAAAGGATTGTTATATGAAATAAATTAAAACAAATTGTCTTGCAAAAACTTACGTTATGATTACGGTCGGCATGGTTGCTTATTTGTTCATAACATAACATGGTGAACTTACTACAATTAAAACGAGGCATAAATAAAACACTTAATTTTTCATGCATTTGCTCATATTGTTCTCATCTTTAAAAATATAGGGTTGTGTTTAGTATCGCGCCGGTTAATTTTGGCTCACCGTACCTAAACGAGAGAACCAAATGGAAAATTTTWAACACGCATGTATGCTTAAATTATCGAACTTTGTTTTAAAATATATTTTATAAAAATCGGTTCACAAATTTTTCCACAAATTCACTTTAAAAAATGCTATTTTTAGCAAAATTCTAAATATATGCTAGTGTATTTTCATCTGTTGTGCATGGTACCAAACCAACTATGGATACATTTTCACCCACATATATTACT
>NW_017534571.1:23845-26360 GCF_001853355.1 Bactrocera latifrons
GATACTGTGGAGGAAAAGGTGTTCAATGCTAAAATACTGTGGATGGCGTAGAGGGTGTTGGACTTGCCAAGGTTATTTTTTTAAAGCGCGGCCGAAGGATAGATGCAATTATATACGTATATACTGCACTGAAACATTTTGGCTTTCTTTATTTTGATTTCTTGTCCATACAAAAATGTTGGCTGGGTTGCATTGGTTTCAGTTTGTATGGAAAAATGAGCAAAAACACTGATTTTTGGTCATTTTCAAAGGCCTCCCTACAGGTCCATAGGGGATCTAGGGGGTCGTGGTGGGGTTTATTAAAAAGTTCGATTCTTCCTCTTTCCAATAAGGGGTCGGGAGGGGGGATAGCCCGACCCTGTTTTTCTCCATAAACTATACTTAACCGGCGCGATACCAAACATTCCCCAAAATATATATTAAAATAAATATGTTTCTTTTGAAAATATATTACAGTTTTATATATAACCAATATTTTTGGGTCAACTTTTCCATTATTTTTTAGAATATAACACAGTGCAATTTTCCGGTTAAAAGTCGGAGATMTTGGATTATAGCACGTTCACATATAAGCAGGTTATGGTTAACAAAAATTAACCTCGAAGCTAACCTTGTTGCGTTCACATATAGCAAAGATAACCCAATTAAATGAGAGAAATCGACAACTGTATCCATTTGTGTTTTTTTTTTTTTTTTTTTTACATATTTTCTTCTTGTAAAAAATAAGTTAATAAATGAGTGATGCATTCAAAATTGAAAAAATGTTTACTTTTGTTTGCTGCAAACCAAGAAGAAAGCAATAAATATCTAGCTGCAGGCAATTCCTATAGCCGAGAGTATAAAGTTGCTATCCAACAAAGTGAGCAGGAATTACGGATACGAAGAGCTCGAGTAATATCGATTTATTATGAAATATTAATGTTGACAACAATACCTCTTTGTAAGAAAATAAACCCAAGAAGTATTTGGGCATACGTAAGTAAAAAAAGCACAATAAGTTATAAACACATTTAAATACATATACTTTAGAAGCGACATGGGAACTTCTGGGAAAAGGATGTTCCATCAATGAACGACCGCGTTTTGAAGGAAACCTCGTCAGCGAAATATTTCTTGCTTTTGTCAAGAAGTGTGGCAATCATTGCGTCCCATTTATTTGACAGAACAATTAAGGAACAGTGAAAAGTGGATGAGTGTGTTCATGGGTTTGAGAAGCTTGGCTTTCCGCAATGTCTTGGTGCCATAGACGGTTGCCACATTAAAGTTCGGCCACCTAGGAAGGATTGCACGGACTATTACAATTATAAGGGGTGGTACTCCACAGTTTTATTTGCTCTTGTAGATTATAGGTTAGAGGTATAATGAATTTTCACTTGGTATTTTCATTAATTTCTTTTTTATCCAGATATCGCTTCCTCTACATTAATGTTGGCTGCAGAGGTCGATGCAATGACTCAAAAATTTTTCAATGTAGCAAACTAAATACTGTATTGAAGAACCCAATCTTCACTGCAAAAAGCAAAACTATTAATGGCGTGAATGTTCCTGGGGGCGTTATGGGTGATTCGGCTTTCCGATTTGCCAACAAACTAATGAAGCCCTATCCATTCCAAGTACATCCTCCAGAGCATGAAAAAATTTGTAATTACCAATTGTCCAAATGCCGAAGAGTGGTGGAAAATGCGTTTGGACATTTAAAGGCTCGTTTTAGGAGAATAGGGAAAGGAGTCGACAACCACATCAAAAATGTTCGTCTTATAATCAAAGCAGCCTGTACATTGCATAACTTTTTAAATTGTCATAACGATGTCATCAACCACAAATGGATAGAAGAACAAATCACTTACGAAAGTAGTGTACGCCTGGAACAGCCCGAGCACACAGATGCTGTAGCAGATTTTGAAGCAGAACCTGAAAAAATTAGAAGAGCGATCGCGAATTCATTTTGTAAGTTTTTTCTACATTTGTAATTATTTTTATTTTTCATTTAGCAAATTAATAAGATCTTTATAAAAATTTTTCATATTTTCACTCATATCTTTTAAAATATCATTCCTTTTCTCTTCCGAAAGAACTGCTTTTTCGGTTAGTTCCACCATTCTTTCTTCCGCCCCTCTCATGGACTCCATTTCTTTCTCAAACATATCTGAATTTTTTTCCAAATTCTTTACTAAACGCTCATGGGTTAATTTCCTTCTTTTTGCAGACTCCGGAGTCGTCGAAAGTCCTGCGAGTTCATCGCTTGAAATGAATTGGGATTGGTTGCTCGTCGGAGGGTAGATAGCAGCGCAACCAATGTTGTCTTCTGGTTCCACATCTTGAATTAAAATAAAATAATAAAAGAGCAAACAAAAATTTCGTTTTTATATTACCTATACTCTCTTGCATGAGTTCTTTGAAATTTATTGCCTTATTACCACTGAGTATTTCTTCCACCTCCTTGTAGTGGATCCAAGAGGAAGGCGAACCACCAGTCATACCCACCGCATTCTTTCCTAACCTATAAAATAAAATA
>NW_017534571.1:26520-28619 GCF_001853355.1 Bactrocera latifrons
ATTTCGAGTATATTTCGACTGCTTTCCAATGCAACAATGCATATTTTAGTAGGTTATAAAATATCCGCGTAGGTTATAGAGCAGACCGAGTTTATCTTTTCATACAAATTATATGGCTAACCTCGCATTTTATGGGTAGGTTACAAGATAACCTAGTTAACCTAGGTAACCTGGCTAACCTGCTTATATGTGAACATAGTATCAGAATAGAAACTCAACCCCAGACTCCCCTTGACGTTTCTACAGAGGCACCTCTCAGCTGTGGCTTTGTTTACATAACATCAGCTGATAGTGACACTACTCTTCCACTACTGTGATTAAATAACTGGTGTAGGAATGTGAGCACTAGTGCCCTTTGTATTCGATTTTAGTCGATTAGTCTGCTATTACACTCGTCAACTTTTGTTGCGGCAATTCTTTTTATTTTCTAGAGTGCGACGAGGAGAGGAGAATCGCTGCGAGTTTCCAGTGTTCACCAACACGCTTTTAGTTCTTATTCGTAACAGTTCGCTGCGACGTTTTTCGGCATTCGTGTTCTTTCTTTTGTAGTACATAGTTGCATTTGCGTATATTCTTTTGAAATAAAAATTTTGAATATATTTAAAAAGTTTAATTTCATCTTTTGGTAAGTAATTTGCAAATACGTATACAAATATACATAATATAATACAAATATTTTGGAAAATGGAGTATGACGAAAAAATCGAAATAATTACAGATATTGTGAGATATAGGAAGGAAGCCATACAAATTGATTCAGACGATAGTGAAAAGGTTGATATATGTGAAGGTCTGTCATATAATCTTTGTTTTAATTTTGAATTATAAACAAAATGTATTTCTTAATTGACAGAACTGATTAATATATGTGATAGAATGACCCAAATACCGATAAGGAAAAAGAAACGGCAATGGGTTAAAGTAATGTGTGGAATAAAATGTTCGCGACAGACTGCAAACGACATCTGTCAAATATTAAAATACACACGTTCTTATGGACGGACCTATTTTGACAGCTGCACGRCTACACGACGGCAGTCCGACAGTTGTCGTTCTCGCTAACTTCAATTTTATCCTATATTTGCCAACGACAGTAAGACGAAAGTAGAGTTGACAGTAGAATGGAAGATAGAGAGATGAGGTAGAGTGATGATACCACTAATATGTAAAATGTAAAATTATTCACAGCTCTAACAAACTTGATGTTATTTTACAAATAAATACAAAAAATAGCTCTGTTACATCATTTGTAATAACAATTGATAATTTAAAACAAATAAATTTACCTATTTACTTATTTTTTGCTTAAAAATTTCACTTTGAAAAAAATATTAAAATTTCATTGAAGTGCAAAATATTAGTATGGCCACAACGAAATTGTGTACATTCAAAATGGACAACTGAGTTGTTTTGTGTACATGMCCGCCATTGTTATGTTGCTGCCCTCTCACAAACGTTCTTGTAGTAGGATTCACAACGCCGTTTTCAGTGCAMTGTCGTGCTGCTGCAGTCTGTCGCTAGCATTGTGTTCCACACATGACAGTGAAATTGAAGGTAGAGAGATGAGGAAGAGTGGTGCTGCCAATGCCACTAAAATGTAAAATTAATTTATTATAAATAAACCTGACGTTATTTTACAAATGAAACCATAAAAGAGCATCCCCGAATTTCGGGGATAATATGGGTAGCACTGGAAAGCTGACATTCTCCAGACTACGAATATATATATATATATAGTTGCCGCTGACTTACAATTTTAAAAATATTTGCATTTAAAGTTAAAAAATTTACAACTTTTAAATTGATAATTGTATATTGTGAAAATTTTCTTCATTTCTAACGCAGAAAGGGGTACTATGCGAAAGTACTTCAGTTACCCCGAGTATTCGGTCGACTAGGGTTATTTTGTTAGAGCGCGGCCGAAGAAAGCCAACGCAGAAAGGTGCACTACGCGAAAGTACTTCAGTCATCCCGGGTATTCGCTCGACCAGGGTTATTTTCTTAGAGAGCGGCCAAAGGCCGCCAACGCAGAAAGGAGTACTCCTCGAAAGTACTTCAGTCATCCCGACATGATATTATATAAATTTTATAATACTATA
>NW_017534571.1:28951-39778 GCF_001853355.1 Bactrocera latifrons
GCCGAGTTCGCTAAGTGATTTTTAAATTAATAAATTTGGGTGAAATATTACAAAATAAAATTGAAATGTGAACTTTTTTCAATATTTAGAGTGTATATTTAATATACAGAGTGAAAAACGTGAATAAATTTAATGGAAGATAGAGTAATACCTTGAGTTATTAGTGCATATTTTTGAACTTTTAATCGTGAAAATTTGAATCCTCTGGAGAAGCTCCCCTATCCGCACATAYCCCATTTATACGGAAATTCGGTTTTTTTTAACCCTCCGCCAAAGTAATTGGAATCGTGCCGAACACTTCACTATAATGTTTTTGTATATTAATTTTTTTTAAATATTTATTGCAAATAAAGCTTTATTTTAATTATTTTGTTTTAGTTAAATTCACTGCATTTGCACAACAAGAATAGGGTTGCATACTAGCAAACATTTGTATGTATTCTTGATCTCCCCTATACGACCATACCCATTTTATTCCTGAAATCCTGGGACGGTATAGTAAAGTCGACCCCGTAATGGGCGACAGCAAAAGAGAATAGTACGAAAATTAGCAACAAAAGTTGACGTGTGTAATAATAGACTTACTACTAGATTTCTTTATAAGTATATGCAAGGTCCAGCTGCGTGTATTTAAATACAAATTGTTTGAGCTTAGTAAGCTAATGGTATGATTATTCTTTTATATTTTTTTGCGTTAAGCTTATTTCAAGTGTTTTCAGCTACCTCTTACGCTTCTAAAGACGGCTCAGAGCCACCCTATGGTAAACATATTTATTTATCGTGTATTGATGATATTGTTATTGATGAGTGTATAATTGTAGTTAGTAGAGTTGAAGAATGGAGAAACATATAATGGACATTTGGTTAGCTGCGACTCCTGGATGAATATAAATCTCCGTGATGTTATTTGTACATCTAAGGTAAGATTGGAATTAAATTCTAATTTTGGTTCTAATGATTAAGTTTTGTTTTTTATTTACGATCTAATGAAAAAGAGTAAGTCTTGGCGGACTTTATGACAGTGTTTTCTAGAAAGAGTTAACGTGTCTTTAATAAAGTTAAATAAGTATTTAACGTACGCTTATTTAAAAGTAAAATAGTACACAATTGAACTATTTGTTTATATTAACTCGGAAAAGAAATATTCTACAGCACAGCATGTATAGCTTCCTACGATTTGTCATTACCACTAACTTGATAGAATTTCTCATAAACAAGTTTGTCTTGTGGCCTAATCGGTACAATTCTTTGGCGCCGCGAAGGTACCGTTGGAAAGAGGAAGTTCTCCTGATTAAAAAATATATAGGGTTATATGTACCGCAAACGCTTAGTTTAGGATATATGATATTAGCTATTTCATCACATTAGACACACTTCATTCACATCTTTCTCTTCAAATTACACACATTTTACACTTTTAGCAAGATTTTACCTAAGAAATTTTTATTTTAAAAATTACATTTTACACTCGTAGTGAACACCATTTGTGTGCTCAAAATTACGACAAAATGGAGCGCTGCCATGTGATAAGGAAATTCGCTGAAATTCCTTTTTTCCCAAAAATTTCTCTATCCGTGCATATGGATATGCTCTTTATTTAATTTAATAAGCAAATAAGTAATATATAATAATAATATAATTATGTATTATATTATATAATGATATTAAATATACTGTCGCCGAATGTACAAAACAACGCATTATCAAAAATACGTGGAAATCGCTAACAGATRTAATAACCAAAATTTAACCAATATATAACGAAAACTCAATATATTTTTTTTAATTTTAACGAAGAAAGGAGTACAATGCGAAAGTACTTCAGTTACCCCGAGTATTCGCTCGACCCGGGATATTTTTTTTAGAGAGCGGCCGAAGACCGCAAACGCAGAAAGGAGTACTTCGCGAAAGTACTTCAGTCATCCTGATATGATATAAATTTTATAATATTATAGTTTTTTAGTTATTTGTGTTTCTTAAATATAAATTTCATGTTATATATATACAAATGTAGATGGAAAAAGTGTTCACAACTCTATTATAACTTCAAAAATGTAAACGCAAAAAACACAAACAAAGAAAAATCGTAAAGAATCCTACATATTTGGTGTTTAAGATAGGGCAACGCTCGTTTTCCTCAATCTTACCTTTGCAAAGACAAGTGTGCTAAGTGATTTTTTAATTAATCAACGTCGGTAAAATATTACAAAATAAAATTGATATGTGAACTTATTTTAATGTTTAGAGTTTATATTTAAATATACAAAATGAAAAACTTGAATAAATTTAGTGAAAGATAGAGAAATACCATGTGTTATTAGTGCAAATTTTTGAACTTTTAATTGTGAATAGTTTAATAAATGTAGGATTGTGTAAACGGACAATAAGACTGAAACAGAAATGCAACACTACGTAGGTGGTAGATGTGACAGCAGCGGACAGACTGGAATGACAACGAAACAGTAGGTACGAAGACGAATGAAGCACAGACACACGGATAGACCACCGGCAACCACGGACCACTCCACCCGTTCCCACGACAGTCGGGTCTACCAAAACCGGAACGGACCCGGATTTTTATCCGGCCAAGGACTTTCAACTCGGCAGAATTCTGCCGTTACAACAACAACAACAACGGACCACTCCACATGCACGTATGCACACAAAGTTACATCAAACAATAAAGAAACTTTTGTAAAACACTAATAGAAAGCCTGCATTTTTTAAAAAAGTAATGTAATATAAGTTATTTTTATATAATTTTTCGATATTCCTCCTCTAGAGAGGCTCCCCTATCCGCAAATACTCATTTATACGGAAATTCGGTTTTTGCTACCCCTCCGCCAAAGTAATCGAATCGTGCCCCCTAATCAAAGGTAATAACGTAAAAGCTCTATTTATCAGATGATGAAGATTTCTTAATTGTTTTCTCCAACAGTGGGAAGTAATTTTAATGACTCGTATTTTTTTTTATCGGGGTAGTCATCTTTAAGGGAAGATTCCTTTACTTAATGCGTCTTTAAATGTAGCTGACGTGTTCTTTATGACAAACTGAATTGTCAGATACTTTCTGCCTTTAATTTCGATGCGATTTATCAGTTGGTTAATTTTATTAAAAACTGTTCTAAGCCCGCTCGCTCTTTGTTGTCTTCTTCTTTACTGGCGTGGAAACCGTTTATGCGGTTATAGGAGAGTTAACAGCAGTCGTTTCTTCTTTTCGCAAGGTGGCGCCAATTGGAGATTCCAAACGAAGTCAGATCCTTCTCCMCCTCGTCCTTCCAACCGAGTGGAGGTCTCCCTCTGCTTCCCTCGGCGGATACTGCGTCGAATACTTTCAGAGCTTGAGTGTTTTCTTTTAAGGGATAAGGTGGATTTGAAAATTTCAAAAAATCTATTTTTTTTTTTTTTGTTTGCTTTATTAAATTCTACAACACCTCCAAAATATTGTCCTAAATTTTAAAGTTGATCTGAGTAATAACTTCGGAGATATAAGATGTTTAAGATTTATCTAATATGGTAAGGGTCATTTGCGTTGTTGTTGTTGTTGTTGTAACGATTATCAGTCTCCGTTGGGATGGTGAGGGTTATCAGTGTTGTCGTCGATGTCATCTAACGGGAGGCCCAGGAAACGTGCTGTTTCGACGGGGTCGGACCAAAGGGAAAGGGGTGTTAGATGGGTGGGGTTGGTTGGGCATGCAAAGAGGTGGTCAGAGACTAATTGCATGCAGGACATTCGTTAGGTATGTCAGGGTCTATTCTGGATAAGTAGGAGTTTAGCCTGCTACAATATCCAGAACGAAGTTGCGCAAGGGTCACTCGCGTTTCTCGCGGCAACTCGAGCTCTTCGTCTGCTATGGGTGGTGATTTGACTCCAAGTACGCCATTCACGGGGAGGGAGTCGGTGAAGGTGTTGATGGCTCCACTGTGAATGGTGGTCAGTGCCTGTCGGAAGTCTGTTGCGTCCGAGGTCCTGTCGGCGTATTGTTCGATGTCGTCGACGTAGTCAAGGAATGACCTCTTGATGTTCCTAGGAGGCGGTTCCGCTCCAAGCAGATGACTGCAAGGATGATTTCTACGAAAAMATCCCAGCAGGAACTGCTTGGAGAGGAGTTCATTATGCTCCTTAACTGGGAGCATAAGCGTCTCACTGTGTAGATGCTGTCTCTTATACACATCTAGATGTGTATAAGAGACAGCCTCCTTAACTGGGAGCATAAGCGTCTCACTGTGTAGATGTTCGATAAGAGACATCAAGAGGCATCCCGTCGTAGTCCGGAGTGCTGTGTTCTGACAGGTCTGTAGTTTCCTCATCTGCGTGCTACTGCATCCAGGTGACCATATGGGTGCTGCATAATTGATGACCGGTCGGCCGATTGCCTTGTGAGTTGCCAACAACGTTTCTTTGTCTTTTCCCCATGTGCTGCCGGCTAGCGACTTGAGGATTTTGTTGCGGCTTTGTACTTTGGCGATGATCGCGGTTGTATGTGGAGAGAAAGAGYATAGACTGTCGAAGGTGACACCTAAAATCTTAGGGTTATTGACAGTCGGAATTTGCGTTGTCGTCGATGTCATCTATAGGGAGGCCCAGGAAAGGTGCTGTTTCGACGGCGTTGGACCAAAGGGAGGAGGGTGTTAGATGAGCAGGGTTTGTGGGGCATGCAAAGAGGTGGCCAGTATCATGCGGGGACTCGTTGCAAACGGGACATACATTGCGTATGTCAGGGTCGATTCTGGATAAGTAGGAGTTTAGCCTGCTACAATATCCAGAACGAAGTTGCGCTAGGGTCACTCGCGTTTCTCGCGGTAACTGGAGCTCTCCGTCTGCGATAGGTGGTGGTTTGACTCCAAGATGGTAAAGGTGTTGATGGCTCCACTGTGGATGGCGATCAGTACCTGTCGAAAGTCAGTTGCGTCCGAAGTCCGGTTGGCGTACTGTACGACGGCGTCGACGTAGACAAGGAAGGACCTTTTGATGCTCCTAGGACGCGGCTCTGCTTCAAGCAAGAACTGTCTGGAGAGGAGTTCATTATTCACCTTTACAGGAAGCATAAGCGTCTCAATGTGGAGGTGTTCTAGGCGAGACATCAACAAGCATCCCGTCGTAGTCCGGAGTGCAGTATTCTGGCAGGTCTGAAGTTTCCTCATCTGCGTTCCACTGCATCCAGGCGACCATATTGGTGCTGCGTCGTTAAGGACCGGCCGGCCGGTTGCCTTGTAAGTGCTGCCGGCTAGCAACTTGAGGATCTTGTTGCGGCTTTGTACTTTGGCAATAATCACGGTCGTATAGGGAGAGAAGGAGCATAGACTATCGAAGGTTACGCCTAAAATCTTAGGGTTATTGACAGTCGGAATTTTGACGCTATCGACTGCAATATTAAGTCCAGTTCGTTGTTGTTGTTGTTGGTGGAACGGCAGAATTCTACCGAGTTGAGAGTCCTTGGCCGGATAAAAATCCGAGTCCGTTCCGGTTTTCGTAGACCCGACTGTCGTGGGAACGGTCGTCCAGTTCGTAAAAATGGTCGCTGTGGATTTGGTGGGGGAATGTGTGAGGTTTTGTGCAGTGAGGAAACGGGAAAGGTCGGAGAGGTAGGTGTTTACCTTGTGCGGTCGAGGCTGGCTGCGCTAAGTGCCCGGTCTTTAAACTTGTTTTTCTCGAAACTGTGGTTTTGAAGTCGGTGGACGCGATTTCTCGAAAAGTTATCGATCGCTTTAGTTTGTATTGTGTACACGTTTTTAAAATAACATTATCTAGTTATTAAACAAAGTTTTCTTGTTTGATTACAACTTAGATTTTTGACCTCTAAATGGTGAAGATTTTACCATAAAATGAAATATTTTGTTCAAAGTCTGAGAAAAAAAGAAAAATTTAAATTTTTTAATTTCCTGCGTTTAAAAACGAGATTTAGATATCTACCAACGGAATATGCTTAGTTTTTTAATTTTATATCAACTAATAATAAGGTATGCTGTCCACGGCGAGAGCATTTTTTCTGAGACACCCAGGGAAATAAGGTCTCAACGGTTGAATTTTCACAGTGGAGCCATCAACACCTTCACCGACTCCMTTCCCGTGAATGGCGTACTTGGAGTCAAACCACCACCCGTAAAAGGCGAAGAGCTCGAGTTGCCGCGAGAAGCGCGAGTGACCCTTGCCCAACTTCGTTCTGGATATTGTAGCAGGTTAAAGTCCTACTTATCCAGAATAGACCCTGACATACCTAATGTATGCCCTGCATGCAACGAGTCTCCGCAATGACACTGACCACCTCTTTGCATGCCCAACCAACCCCACCCATCTAACATCTTTTTCCCTTTTTTCCGACCCCGTCGAAACAGCACGTTTCCTGGGCCTCCCGGTAGATGACGTCGWCGACGACACTGATAACACCCACCATCCTAACGGGGACTGTTAACCGTTAAAAAACAACAACAACTACGTTTTCAAAGTGGTGATGAGGACATAAGTGATGATCAACCTGCGGGCCAATCAAAATTCTTGATCACCGGAAGTTCCATCAAAACTGTGAATTCATCAAAAATCAGAAGAAATCATCATTGAATTTCATGGAAAATGAATTGAACATCCACAACACCAATTTATCACATTTAGACGGAACATTTGGGTTTACGAAAGGAGTGTGCACGGTCTGCTCAAGCAGAAGGACACTATTTTGAATAAAATAAATTGATTTTGCTCGTAAAACCATTTGTTCTCTGTTTTTTTTTAAGTYCTGTTTACTTGGGAATGCACCTTGTAACATGCTCAAGTAACGGTCTCCAGTAACCGTAACGGTCTGACCGTTTTCTTCGAAGAAGTAGGGCCCGACAATGCAGCGTGATGAAACTGCACACCACACTGTGACACGAAGTGGATGCAATTCCDTCYCATGGAGTATCTGTGGGTTGGAAGCACTCCATATTCGACAATTTGGTTTGTTGATGTTGCCGTTTAAATCAAAATGGGCCTCGTCAGACATGAAAAGACAGTTCAACATGTTTCCATTCTCTTCCACCATTTGAAGCACCTTCTGGCAAAATTCCAAGCGAATCGACAAGTCTGCAGCGTTCAGTTTGTTGGCCATTTGAATTTTATATGGGAATAAGTCCAAATCTTTGTGCATAATTGACTGTAATGACTGCTTACACCCATTTGAGCAGATAAGCTTCTTGTCGAAACACGTGGATTGTTTTGTATGGCAGCAGCTACAGCAGCGATTGTTTCCTCCGTTCGAGCTGAAGGGTTTCGAAGGTAAGGTCCTCTGTTGACTGTCCCATGCTCGGCAAAATTGTTTACAAGTCTCATTATGGTCCATCTGCTCGTACGATTGCCGCCTATACTCTCTTTGAACCGAAACTACGGACTCCAGTGCGTGATAGCGGCGGATAATCCAAATTCTTGTTTCAGTGACCCAGTTATCCATTTTTGTTAAATGTAAAAGTCGAATCTGCAAAAAAAAAAAAAATAACCAGATTCATTAAATAGAAAAAAAGCTATTTAATTTTTTTTGGTAGCGGTTTTCATCAGCCACCCTGTATCTCATCTCAAATTATGATTCATCCTTTTCTTATTCAGTTGCAACTATCACTATAATTTTAGTATTTTTGAAGAAAAAAAGTTTAAATGATTCTTACATGTATATTGAACACATGTTGATGTTTTGAAATATAACTTCTTTTATTTATRAGTTGTTTTGACTTTCATCACCAATTTTCGGTTATGAATGTAGACATAAATTGCGAAGTCAAGAGTTATTTCTCAGAAAAAGTCCGTCGTTAGGACCTTCTCCAGGACTAAAGAAATACCCGTGCAAATTTTTACGTCATTCCGTGCTGTGGTTCAGTAGTAAAGCGCGGGCGTCCAAAAAAGGTGTTTCATTTTTATATATATTATGTATAAGAAAAATTTTATTGTTAGTTTTTAAATTCGTTTAGTTTTGAAATTCAAAATATGAATTTTATGTTAAATGTGTGTTTTAAAGGTATGACAATCAGCCCTATCACGCAATCCATCGTAGCGATGTCCGCTACGAATACGCATAATTTGCTATCATTAAATTCATGTGAATTCGAAACTTTGGTTGATTTTACGATCAAAATATGTATTAGCTAACGTTTTTATTTACGTTACTTGAGGAAGAACGTGAGAGAAGTCGGCGTAATCTAAAAATTCACCGAAAATCACTGAGGGACAATAGCAACCCTTTCGATGTGGACGAAACAATGTACAGTTCAAAAATCCACAAAAATTCATTGTTAAATTTTATTAAAATTATTTTTTTAAAACAGGTTTATTAAAAACTACCGCTTAAATAAGGCGGCATTTACGTATGTCCTCGATGTTCTAGAGAGGAATGCAAGTTCTTCAAGATCGTCATCTATATCTTTACTTCATGGATTGTCTTCGGTTTTACGGTTTTTAGCTGAAGGAGGCTATCAGCATGGAGTGGGTAAAGACTTCGATATTCCAATGGCTCAGTCAACATTTTGTTGCATCTTAAAAGAAGTATTGGGATTGCTTCAGTCCCATTTGTGCCATAAATGGATAAACCTCGAGTTAAGTAACGTTGAAAAAAGTGAAGCGAAAAAGGATTTTTTTCAGAATACAGAAATCCAGGCACGATTTTGTGTGTAGACGGGTTTCTCTATTATAACCGCAAAGGATACTTTAGTATCAATGCCATGATGGTAAGTTTGGTGAGAATTCGCCAAATGGAATGCCAGCAATGCTCGTTATTATCATGAGAAAAAGTACCTCGATGGTGAACGAAACACTTGGCTTTTGGGTATTATACATGCAAACATATATACAAGTGTTACAAAAATTCCCAAAATTTAATATTTGTACAGGAGATGCTRKATATGCCTTAGAACCATGGTTAATGACACCATTCCGTACCCCTCCCTCAGGAAGCCCAGAAGAGAAATATAATAAAATATATGCAAAAGCGAGAAATATTGTTGAAAGAACAATAGGAGTTTTTAAAAATCGATTTAGATGTCTTCTGGGTGCTCGTGAGCTTCACTACGAAGGCATCTCAAATCGTTAATGTAGCGGCAGCGTTACACAACGTTTGCGTTCACTATCGCGTGAATGATGAAAGTATAGAAAATAATTCGGATCCAAATATTTTTACAGAAAGTAATGGAACTCTTTAATCAACTTATAATGATGCAGCTTCACAAATCAGAGAAGCTATATGTGCAACACTTACACGAGTATAATATCCTAAATAAATATCAACACAAAATATTTATAGTTTTAATTAAGTATTTATTTAATTAATTTAATTATTTTTTGTCATGGCTTGCAATTTTTTTTCCTCTACCTCTAACATTTGCTGTTTAATGGAATTCTTAGCAGCTACCAAATTCTCCATAGCTATGTTGTGCCTTCTAAATTCTTCCACTTTCGGTTTTTTTTAAATCATTTTGCATTTCCAATGYTCTGCCTACTCGTCGCATACGTAATGAAAGGTCGTCCAACTTGTCAAGAACCTTTTCCTGGAATTCTGTTTGAATTGCAAGTTGTTCTTTAAGTAAATCGGCTGTACATGTTTCCGGTGGCCTAGTAGTACGTCCAGGTAGTGCTGGACTGCAGGTCACTGATGGCATCGATTCGTCGGCCTCTGTCTCATTGCCTACGTCGGCTACAATAAGTAAGCCGATGCTCACTCACATTCACAATACCACTTGTACTTTTTTCCAATGCCGTTAGTATTATCACCGCTTCCTCCAATTCATTGAAATGGTGCTGCCTATTTCTGCCGCCACCAGTAGCTGACTGCTCCTTTTTATTTTCAATCAATTTTCTTTTTATGTAGGCCTTCCAGTCAAGCCACTTCTTCCTTAGGGCACTTGGTAAAACCTTGCGCCATTTCAGGTTTTTGCTGTAACAGCTCAACCATTAGTGCATATTGTTGCTTGGTGGTAATTACTTTGGACCTGCGGAAATCGCATTAAATATTATTTTAATAATAAAAAATATGTTATAGTTTGAATTCAATTAAAATTTACTTTTTTTTTAAATTTATTTCTCCGTTAGCACAAAAAATTTTCCGTTCCGAGTAAATTCAGTGAATGCAACTCTACGAATTTCGAACTTACTTTCGGAACTGTTCGAATTGCATGATAGCAGTTTCGTAACTTTCCCGAAAAAAAGTCTACGATGGATTGCGTGATAGGGCTGAATATACGAATCAAATAAGCGTAAAGAAAAATAAAATCTCAGATACTTATTTCATTTAGTTCAGTATGCTTTAGGTATGAAATGGGTATGCTTGAAAATTTTTAGAAATTTTAGTGTCGAAATAATAATTCAAGCTTTCCTTAAATCCCATTTATTTACCGAATGTAAAAGGGTTGCATTCAAACAATTAACAAGTATTTCTTGCAAAGGAAAATACAATAAAAAAGGAAAGGAATGATTATACCCCAGATAAAGAAACCGTTATCGTTGATAGGGAATGAAAAATATTTCAGCATTTCAGCGGGGGTACCCACCGCGGTGTATTTGTATGAATAGCTTAAAAAAAATTCAATACTTCATTTTAAGCTCTCAAATCGTCGTTTTTTAACTTAAAAGAAAGCTGTTGATTTATTTTTATTTTTTTCTAATAAGCTTGGCGTATGGAGTTGTGTGCAATTGTATAGCAACCATTCACGTACTAGGTAAGACGTGTGCTTTGGGTCGTTATCCTGTTGAAAGTAGTAGYGGTTGCTATCARDACCCAATTTAAGCACACTTGGACGTAAATTATTTTTCAAAATGTTCAAATACATGTACTTATCCATTTTTTCAGTAATAAATTCCAATTGTCCAACTCCAGA
>NW_017534571.1:39868-43134 GCF_001853355.1 Bactrocera latifrons
GTGGCTTTGAATGCAAATTCCCAGTATTAATATACCACTTGATAATAGTTTGCACACTTGAATGGGATTTTCCAACCACTTTACCAATTTCACGTAAAGATTTATTTTCTAAATATAATTTAATTATTAATTTTCGCACTTCTAAATGTATTTCTTTACCACGACCCATTGCAACCAACTAGGTCACACTTTTAAGATAAAATGACAATAAAACGCATATTAAACTTACCATTTGTATTCGCCGTGCGATGTTCAATCATCGGCAATGCTAGTTTTTCACTTAGTTTACGCATAAATTGTCGACGTTCTGTCATTTTTTTGACAATAATTTCTTTTTTTTTCATAATAAATTATATATGTATGCCGCAAGTAAAGAAATATCCAGCATGTTGAAGAACATTGCCATTGGCCATCTCGAAGATCATCGCTGACTGGTGTATCTCCGCACCATTTGGTCCATTGTGTCAACACCAGCTTTATATTTATTATAAAAATTTATTATTTCTGGTTTCGTGTTAAAGTTGAACGATTTGTAAACGTTGTTGGCGTAAGTCCCTCCACAATGAAATGCCAACCAATACTGAACAAAATTAAGATGACAGCTTGATGCGACTTACACTTGTCAAAAAAGTTAATCTACATAGATCACACGTTAAAAGTCTCACTTTAACCGCCATACACTTACCTGGCAACCACGAATTTCGTTATCTAATTAATTCTGGAAATTTATCGTCGATTCTATTTTGTTCACCACAAAATGTAAACTGTGTTATCCACGTTGATACGGAACAAATTTTCGATATAAAATTTTTATATGCATGTTTAGCACTTTTGAAACATTTCCTTTCGAACAGTTATTTCCTCTCCCATGGGCTATGGATGATGGTTTTCCAACTTGTGAACACGCCATATATTTATATTTGTGCCACACACTTCTAGCGACTATCSTTCTGTCCTGTTGGTTGTCATCGCAAATACAATTTTCCCTGGAAACTTAATACGTTTGAACTGAAATGGCAAATCGTGGAACTCAAAGGAAATCGTAGAATCATGCATTCTGCCCTCTTGTATTCGATAGATGTGTCACAATCAGTCGGGTTCCATTATACAGTTTCGGCGTATGAAAATTGCGAARCATAATGACATATCCAACCTCCTCTCCAATTTAGAAATTCTACTGTATAATTCAGTTTAAGTCATTAACATCGGTATGTTTGGAAGCTAAAATTGCGTGTGCACTCAAACAATCGTAGTAACGATAATTTGGCCAATGTTTAGATAACTATTCGTGATGAGTTTATCTTTMATTGAAGTGAATCGACAAAAGGCTGGCGGAATTGGTATGATTGAAATTTGCCCATTTCGAATTCTTACGACTACAATGTAAAATGTCTTCGGCAAAAACATTTTTGTTCGTATCGCATGATTGACGTAGACTTGAAGACTGATATGTCGAAATGATCATAGCCAAAAGTGTACGAACTTCAATGCGAAGTAGCTATCGCATCGTCCATCGTTTGATTCCAGTGATTACCATGTTCCAGCAATTGTAAAAGCTGGCATGCCTCTCAAAATGATGCACAGACCATACCATTCACAATACGCAATGACTCAAATGAAGTTGAATCGCGTACATTAAGCAATAGAAGCAATCGTCGTTTTTCGAATGGATTGTAAAAATTAGTTGAGAACGCACCTAGATGTCCATCTACTGCTTGGCCTTGCTTTCTTCGACGAAGCATTCCATGTATAATATCAAGGCATTTCCGAATAGAGTAATGTTCTCGCAAACGGAACACTGACGGAAGTTAAGAAAAACTTAATTTTGTTGTTGGCGGTGTTTCCAAATGTTGTTTGAATTATAATCAAAACTATTTGATTTATAAGATCAAACTTTTAAATTTAAATAAGATGCTTTATATCTTTACCACTGGTGGGCCGAAAATAAAGATTTTATTTAAGCTGAGAACTATTTCATTCTACGAAAAGTGTTTCATTCTACGAGAACTATTTACTTTTATTTTATTTAAAGTTTTCACGTATTTATATACAATTTTAAGAACTATCTTAATATATATGTATGTGTGCATGTTTATATGTATGTAGCACCCTGTTTATGCTACATGGTATTTTTCAAGTGCACATGCACATTTGTATTCAATTGCCTAACTGCATAGCTTAGGTCAATATATTGTCTTAAGTAAATATGTTTGTTAACTTTGAGTGCATACGTATTGCATAAAATGCATACGTGCCTCATATAAATATATGTATCTTTATGCGTTTATTTATATATTTGCTTTGTTCTGCCTCAGAATTGGCGCAGATAAGCCTGTTCAATATATTTGAACATATTGCCGAGGGAAAAAGTAATTATTCAATATTAGTGGACTGTATGTGTTTTTAAAATTGTGAGAATTACATAGTTTCATATCTTATCTAATATGTTGAATATTCTTAAATATAATAAAATTAATATATTGATGCGTACTGGATGTCCTTTGGTATCAACATGAATAAAGTTCGATGTGCTTATTAAAAATGTTACCGGCACTCACCTTAATTTCCAGTTGGAGCGAACGTGAAAATGGTTATTTTCGATGCGTCTATGCGCGCGGATGATGAACAAAAAAGAGGCTCGACCGCTGTCGCCAGTCCCGTTTGTTAATTTGGTGCTGGTGTCCTCGTGTGTGGTGTGAAAGTATGATGTGTTGAGAATGAAGTGTGTAGCGTGGGATGAAAATATGCTGCGCATGATGCCCATGTGTTGAGTATGGTGTGTGTAGTGTGGGGTGAAGATGTGGTGTGTATGTGTGAGGTGTAGCTTAGTTATAATTAGAGGGGGGCGCAGAAGCTCATTTAACCATCCAGGCCCCCTAAACGAATGTTTAGCCTAAAAGGCGCTGAAGCTGTTGCAGCGTTGCCACAACGCCGCTCAACCCCGTAGACCGACGAGGTGGTGGTCCAGGCTGCCGACGCCGCAACGACGTTCCGCTTCGCTGAGGTGCGCCACGAGCCGCGGATTGGAATCGGGGTATGCGGCCGCGATGGATGGGTGGCCGATTCACTTCGCGTGCCGCGCTGCGATGGAGCAGCGTATGGTGCGGTCTGTGGCATAATTGGCACAGCCCTCGTGACTCACACTCCGGAGTCGTATGCGTAGGTGACAGGCAATTGTGGCAATGCCCGTGTGCCTGGGCAACTTGTTGCCGTTGTACAGGTCGCATACCCCTAAAAATCCCACAATGGTGCAGGCGATGTGGGCG
>NW_017534572.1:0-1851 GCF_001853355.1 Bactrocera latifrons
CTCGCAACGAGCAAACGTGTCACGCAACGTCATTTCTTTTATTAACCGACATTCCGCACAAAACCTAAATCAGATAATTTTTTAATAAAATTAGAACAAAACCGTACTGTGTCTTTTTTTTCTAATTAAATATTGGTGAAATAACCTGTGTCGATTATCAAGGTGAGTGGTGGCTAAAATTAAGTAAGTAAACAGAAGGTAACTCCTAAAAAGTTCCGCTTCACATAGTTGTCCGTCCACCTGTCGATTGTTTCTGAAGCTCCACCGCTGCTCACAATATGATTTATTTCTTCTTTAAGTTCTTCTTTTTTTTCATTTGCACATCTTTGAACATTGCGGGAAATTGTTGTTGCGCTCGGTAACAAATCCTCCACATCGACGTATTCGCCATACCATTCACCTTTCTTTATGAAGAATTTCACAAGTTTTATAAGGCCTGAGACTTGCACAACCGAAAATGGTCCGCAGTCTTCAACAACCCAAGATGTAAATTTTTTTACAGCTTCATTGTCCTTCACCAAGCGGTTCTTAATTCTTGCGATCTTTCAATATTTCTGCAGCATGGGTGMCGAATTAGGTTAGACGTCTGACCATTGTAGTATTTCAATACTTTTAAGCAAGTGCGTCAGTAAACAAAACCTTCCAGTACTGTTCCGTCCGGTTTCAAAATTTCTGATAAAATATTCCATACCATTTGCGCTTACCAGACAAGCTGTACAAGACGGTTTTGGGTAAGTGTTCGAGTGTGCACGGAAATTGTGTGTCCGTTGCAGATCTCTGCTCGGCATTGGCGAAGATAAGCCTGTTCAACATATTTGAACATATTGCCGAGGGAAAAAGTAATTATTCAATATTAGTGGACTGTATGTGTTTTCAAAATAGTGAGAACAAACAGTTTCATATCTTATCTAATATGTTGCATATTCTTAAGTATAATTAAACTAAATATTATATTGATGCGTACAGAATGTCCTTGGTATCAACGAACATGTTCATTATTGAACATTCTCCCGGGCGACAAAAGTGACTTCTAACCGCATATTGTAATCGAGGTTTGGTTTTTAGTTCGTCCGTTTGCTTTAACGCAAGCAGCCATGGTATTAGTAACTCCCAAATGGTTGTTACTATATCCACTTTTCCAACTGGATTTATTTCTTCTATTTCAATAGCTTCATTTTCGTCTTCTTTTTCTTTGCAGTAACCGTTGCCAATCTCTCTCTCTTGCAACGTTCTTTCTGCTAAGAATGGTGCTGCTGCTGTGCCAGATGTGGTTGTGGTCTTAATGTAATTCTCGCATATCTCATCTTTTAGTTTCGGCTCTTCTTCATTGTTTTCTTCTTCTTCTTCTTCTTGATTGGCGTAGATACCGCTTACGCGATTATTGCCGAGTTAACAACAGCGCGCCAGTCGTTTCTTCTTTTCTCTACGTGGCGCCAATTAGATATTCCAAGTGAAGCCAGGTCCTTCTCAACTTGGTCCTTCCAACGGAGCGGAGGTCTTCCTCTTCCTCAGCTTCCCCCAGCGGGTACTGCGAAGAATACTTTCAGAGCTGGAGTGTTTTCGTCCATCCGGACAACATGACCTATCCAGCGTAGCCGCTGTCTTTTCATTCGCTGAACTATGTCAACGTCGTCGTATATCTCGTACAGCTCATCGTTCCATCGAATGCGATATTCGCCGTGGCGAACGCGCAAAGGACCATAAATCTTTCGCAGAACTTTTCTCTTGAAAACTCGCAACGTCGACTCATCTGTTGTTGACATCGTCCAAGCCTCTGCACCTTATAGCAGGACGGGAATTATGAGTGACTTATAGAGTTTGGTTTTTGTTTGTCGAGAGAGGACTTTGCTT
>NW_017534572.1:2986-4857 GCF_001853355.1 Bactrocera latifrons
AAGAGTTTGAAATGCCGTCCCACAGTTTCCTTATACCGAGTTGTTGCCGAGTGCTCTCAGAGAGCAGGAGTACAAGCCGAGTAGAAAATCGTTCGGCTGTCTGTTGTGATTGCAGCTTCTCGACTTCGAACCTTCCTTGCGTTTGATGGCGTGCGTTTTTTGCTGCACAGAGGCACGTGCGAATCTTGGCTGCAACAAGATAGTGGTCCCAGTCGATTTTAGGACTTCACAGTGCACGCACATTTATTGTTTTCTATGTCCAGATTTCATGAGTCATATCACACGATTCTTTTGTAATTGTATCAATAGTATCTGTTATACTGTCAGTTTCCGTTTCATTTATGTGGTGGAGTGAAGAAGTAAAATCTTGCTTCTGTGTTGTTTCTTTTTCTACTTTCAGCAATGTTTGTTGTTGAAATGGCGGTTGTTCGTTATTTTTCATCATTAATATTAGACTCTAATGTGGTAGCGGTGCTGAAAGTACTTTCTCCACCTTTGTCAGCGAAACTCTGACCGAGAATGAATATAGTTTTGGTCGTAGACGTTTTATCAAACAAACTTTTATGTGTCTCTCCGAAAGTAGGCTTTACATCAAATTTCTTTCATAGTTGTTGTTTATCCTTTTCATATCTTATGAAAATTATTTATTTTTTTAACATATACACTATGTCAAATACTTGATCTTCTAACTCTTCCACTTCATTTTTGTAATCTGTTAAGTATGATATTCCGCATAGTTCTTCATAATCCTTTTCTAATAACTTCCACATATTCGTAATATGGTTTWCACAAGTCTCTAGCACATTTTCATTGGTGCTAAATAAATTTATTTTCCCGTTATCGATGTAATATCGAAGACTGTGTGCTCTGTTTTGCATTCTCTGCACTAGAGATTCAGTCTTTTGGTGTTTCACTTTAGGCATGTCCGCAGTGTTCGATATTTCAACTATTTTTTTAATGAACTGTTCTTATTCTTTAAAAAAAATTCGTTGGAGGTAATTGTTTCGGTCGAGGCACCTTGCTGTGCCTCGATTCACAGCCGATGAATATTTTTTTTTTTTAAATAACAGTTTTACACAGTGTTTACTTTCGCACTAAAACGGCTTATGTGATCATATAAATATGCTGGAATATGGACCCGTCTTACAATTTCTTATTCATTTGCCTATATATATTCATATATAATAGGACTGTTACATATATTACCTGTATTTTCCTTCATACAGGTCTTTTTCTTTGGCTGAAACCACAATCCGGCACGAAGGACCAAATGTTTGAATTATAATCAAACTGTTTGATTTGTAACATCAAACTTTTAAATTTAAATAATATGCTTTATATCCTTACCACTGGTGGGGGGAAAATAAAGATTTTATTTAAGCTGAGAACTATTTCATTCTGCGAGAAGTACTTCTTTCTACAAGAACTATTTTAGTCTGATTTTATTTAAAATTTTMACGTAGTTATATACAATTTTATGAACTATCTTAACTATTTATATATATATATGTATGTGTTCATGTTCATATGTATATGGCACACCGTTAATGCTACATGGTATGGGGTTGTTTTTAAGTGCACATGCACATTTGTATTCAATTGCCTAAATGCATATCTTAGGTCAATATGTTATCTTAAGTAAATATGTTTGTTTGTTAATTGTTGAGTGCATACCCTGCCAACCATGAGCGGGTAAAAAACCAGATAATCAGTGGGTAAGCAGTGGGTAAACGTGGGGGTAAACACATATAGTGTGCCTTAAGCCGCGTGAAGATTCTATCCTCATACGTACGTATACATGTGATCATACATCACTGTTGCGCTCATTCAGCAGTGTCATATAAAAAAGTATATCTGTCCTGCTATATTAT
>NW_017534572.1:17338-21573 GCF_001853355.1 Bactrocera latifrons
TTGTTGTACGAGCCTCCTTTACGATGGTACGATCAAGACCGACGTGAGTCTTTCAATCGTTTTTCTATTACCCTTTTTGGGATTTTCTTTTGACACTATTGACAATTATGTTTTCTCCTTCGCACTCATTCAACTAAATCAAGAAATGAAAGAAACTTTTTTCATCCCATTTAGGTAAACAAAAAATAACCCGAAAATGTGCGTTGGTGTTAGTGCATAGAGAAAAAATGTGTAGTTGTATTGMAATATTTGACTCAAGCGGGTAGCCGTGGTTGGCAGGGTACTTGCCTGATATAATATATGTAGGTATGCGTTTGTTTATGTATTTGTTTTGTACTGCCTCATCAGTGGCGAATATAAGCCTGTTCAATATATTTGAACATATCCGAGGGAAAAAGTAATTATTCAATATTAGTGGATTGTATGTGTTTTTAAAATAGTGAGAACAAACAGTTTCATATCTTATTTAATATGTTGAATATTCTTAAGTATAATAAAACTAAATATTATATTGATGCGTACAGAATGTCCTTGGTATCAACGAACATGTTCATTATTGAACAAACATCGACTTTAACATTTTAAGATAAAAATTTTCATAAGAAAAAAACTATAGGTGAAATCTGTAGCCATTTTCTGTATTTRTGGCAATTTATACRTAATAAACACTTTGTTCTGTGCATGGCACAAAATACAAATGTATTTTTGTTTACCAGTGCTATTAGATAAATCATTCGGAGCCAAGTCAGGATTATTTGTTGGAGGACTCTTTCAGTTGATGTGTGAGAGCTTGCATTATCATAGTTCTCTTGATAAACAACTTCCAAACAAATGCCAGTACCGCTCGGGGTCTACTGTATACGTTATTTAAGTTTTTCCAAAAAAATTGCTTGGAGAAGCAATGCATACGTATGTATAACAATCTACCTAAATATCCGTTTTTAAATAAGTATTTGAAACAGAATTTGTTCATGTTAAAGACAAACTTAATGCTAATGTTGCAGTAAACACGAAAAGTATTGACTGTGTATGGTTTGCTTTTTTGAGACAAAACGACAGGAGCGATTTTAACAAAATTTGGCATGTAGTTAGCTGACAGTGGGTTACATTTTCCTGAAATAAATATATTTTTTAATAGGAAAATCGATGCAAATAAATTCGCGAATAACCGATGGAAAACTTTATACCTATATTTTTCAATCAAACACGATACTTAAAAAGACCCTCAGTTTGTACGTACACTCTTCTATCAATATCGACGAACGGGCAGACCGCGTTTTCGGTCGCCTGCAATTTATAATTTTTTGTTTTTTTGGGGAGTTTATCAAGTAATAGAACTTTTTAATAGATTTGATTTTAAGGATTCGTTAAATAATAATTAGTTTATAGTAAGGTAGTATATTTTATTGTAATATTATTCTATACATTCTACGTTTAATGTAATTTGTTATTTGTTTAAGTAGATACATACCCTAGTAAAATAATTAATATTTTATTTTATTGGCAATTATAATTAAACCATAAATTATTTTCTAGTGTTGCTTTTGTTTAAAATATTTATATTTGCAAACAATTAGGTCAATACAAGTACATGTTTTTGTATTTCTAAATCAAACAGTACTGAGTATTTTGTTAACTCACAAATGAATTTGGAAGGAAGCATAAATTTTACTTGAAATAATTCTTAATAATGATATACAATTTTCCTAGGGATGAATAACGCCTTTATCTACTTCACTATTTAGACCTTTGCATTGGAAAGCTTATTCTTCACCATGCAAATTGCTTGCAAAATCAAGGAGTACGTTTTTAACAAATTAGTGTAGATTTTTGAATTCATTTTGCTTCGCACAAAGCCTCCCTTGGGCGTCTCAAATCGATTCAATATTAATGAAGACCAACTGGTCCGTCCTAATTAAATTCGTTTTCATATTCGTTATATTTTTCATAAAATTAAATTTGTGTGTTTAGGTCGTTGATTTAGGTATGGCTTAGGCACACGATATTTGATACCTACGTTGTTTAGTGACATCTAGACCAAGTTCCGCTCCAGTTGATGAAAATTGGTTATTGTGTTCCTATGTCTTTGTGGCATTTTCCATGAAGTTTAAAAAAGTTTATTTGTATTTGTTGTTTTAAACCTTTTTTCATGTACTGTTACTTTAAAATTTYTATCTCCGTTTTTTACTGATTTCTTCACTTGGTACCAGTCAGAATAAAAATTTTGCACATACATATACTACTGTKATCAAATTGAAATTTATGCTTCACGTGTTTCTCTAATCGGTAAAAATTTTTAGCCATAAGTTTGTACTACTGTTAGTGCTTCACGTAAAAATATTCATTAGTTATCTAAAGTTTTTTTTATTTTTTTTTATTTTTTTATATTGTATATTTTTTTATTTCACTGCCATTGTAACTATGTAGTTAACATAAAATAAACTAAGGAACAATAAGTTGTGCTTATTATATAATACAAAATAATTAATGGTAAATTGTGTAGTCTGGCTGCTACATAAAGTACGGTTTTTTGTGCTTAAGCCTCTTTTTTCCATTTGGGTCAAACCACGTCAAGGAGTCACTGTGGGGAAGCTGTTTTTGTATTTCACTGGTAATAAGGTCAAATACAGGTAATTTTTTAGACTTTACTTTTTTATTTATGAACATACCTCATCGTTAGTTATTAGAGGAATTTCGGTATAATTCTCGTAAGTATGTGGTTCCATTTCGGCTACATTGGATGTGTCATATGAATTGAAAATACCTTCAAAGTACTTGTATTCCGAAAAAACATTTGCTTTCTCTATCAATCTATTGGTCCACGTCTGGTCTGCTTTTCTGATTGGATGATTCTGAGTTGCAGGTCGAGAAAATGTTTCTGTATACTTCAAAAGTGAATAATCATTTCTATTAGATAAACTTTTCAGATCATAGCTGAGAGTTATATTTTTAAATGCCTTTATCTTATTGGAAGTTTTTTACACAATTTGTTAAGACTACTTTTGTCATGTAAGCAAATTTGAAAGAATCATTCGCATTATGTTTGTAAATTTGTCTAGACACAACTTTGTATGTAAATATATACACCCATTGTTTCATACAAAACTCCGTTGTCACGGAAAACCAAACTTTGTCAAAAAGTCAATGGTAGAAAATCGGAGCTGTACCGAAACCGCTTAAATACAGTCAATCCTGGTTATGTGAGACATTCAAAGATACAGATATTCTAAGTTAGTTAAAAATGAAAATATAATATGGTACATAAGCGATTGTGGATACTTAAATAAGTCGTACTTAAAACAGTAATTTCTAGGTATTTCAAAAAACAAACCGTGACATGCAGCAAGATATAATATAGGCTGCTAAGAGTGCTGAGGGAGGGATTTGATTTTCATTTAAGCGGAGTACTATTTAACCGGGATTGACWGTACACATCAATCAGAGGAATATGGAATATTTTCTTGGAAACATTTATTGAATTGAAAATCGAAAAATAAACTATGTTGTCAATTTTATTCTATATATAAATATTTGCGGGGTTGTGACTTTTTCCTTCCATAAAATTTCAGAAATATATTCAATTTATGAATTTTAGCTTTTGAAATTGTCGCGAAAGACGCTTGTAGGCAAGGCATGCTCGGAGAGATGTAATAGCATCTGCTTTTATGAATGAATTKAATATGCKTTTTGAAAGTACGTTTGCATTCTTGAATGGAAATTTTGTTGTTGTGTAATTTACTATAAGTTTTGACATCATCAATTTGGCTGCCGTAGTGATTTCTGATGCTATTTCAGACGATTGTTGTTTCTGTAAACAGTATAGGAGTATGCGAATGTCATACGTATGTATAWACATATGTACGTACATATAGAGAAGGGCGCGCTTTCTATATTACTGATAAATGATAATATCTTTATTTGAAATGATTTGTACACGCATACGAAATTGTATAATATTATCAAAGATAAGAAATATTTAAAATGTAGCTCTTATTTGGTCATTATCTACAAATATTACCACGAAAATAGCAAAATTTAATAATAATGTTATCAATTTTGCATGAATTCATAAAAATTCGCAAAATGACATTCATATCAATAGATATGATAGCGTGTAAACGTATAAAAATATACGCCAAAAGGCCAACATGCGTCTGTAAAAGCAATGTATATTTCAGAGCATAATTTTTATTGAATTGCGAATTTTTATGAATTCATGCAAAATTGATAACATT
>NW_017534572.1:24088-42060 GCF_001853355.1 Bactrocera latifrons
CAATCAGCCTTGTCTAATAATTTATCTATCCATGAGTCCGACACTACTGTAATTATTGCAAAGAGAAAGCTATTTTCTGAAATGTGCCTAAACTCATTTTTGTCGGGTTTACGGGGACTTATGGGATCTACGATTAGAGCAATGAGACCAGAATCATTGCCGATTGCCCTTGACTACTGCATTAGAGAACAGAATATTCATTATATTAGGTTCAATTTGAATTAACCCAAATATCCTCAATGGAGACCAAATTAATTCCGTAGTTGGACCTTCTCTATATTATTTGTTTGTGTGAATTCTTCGATTCCATAGTTAACGAAGAATTCTTCTATGCCAAGGTCAATAGTAGAATAGAAACAAATTCATAATAATTTTGCTTTATTTATGAAAGTGCATGCATGTATTTCATTATTAAAATAAGTATTCATATATAATAAAAAAGGAAAATTTTCTTTTAATTTTCTGGCTGAGTCTCTTTTCTTTTTTTTCAAGCAACGAGATTTGAAGAAACGTCATTTCGCGAGTCTGATACTTTTTTGAATTTGGTGAAGATACTCCGATTCGGTGAAGCCTTCAACTTTCACACATTCTACAAAAAAGAGGTAAAAGAGTATGTTTATAAATTTGAAGCTATGTCCTTTAATGATAAAAACACGAAAAACTTACCAAATAGTAACGCATTAAATTGCTTAAACGCCTTTAACGATTTCTTGCCCTTCACACCAAAGTAATTGTATTCCAGCAACAATTCAACTGCTATAATTTTATGCAGTGATTTTTCGATTGCATTCTGACCTAGAAGGTCTTGTATTGTAGGCATCTGTAATAAAATAAGTTTTGATTTTTGAGCTAAGATGTGACACTGAAATGTAGTATTTTTAAATAAACTCACATATTTTTCCTTGTTAGTTTCCAATTCYGTGTCAAGTTCTATTAATGCTTCGTCAGTTTTTAATGGAAATTTATTGRTAGATTTACGCCTGCAACTCATTGAATTTATGAGGGCATTATTTGTTGACTGTGCGGTGGTTAGTTTTCGCAACAGCTCATTTGTGGTATCAACTTGTTTCGTCAATTTTTATACCTGTCTCTTATACACATCTAGATGTGTATAAGAGACAGGTAAAAATTGAGATATCGTGATGAAACTGGGTACACGTATTTCTTGGCTCCATAAGAAGGTTAAGCTCGAAGATGGGCAAAATCGTCCAACTGCCACGCCCACAAAATGGCGGAAACCGAAAACCTAACAAGTGTCATAACTAAGCCATAAATAAAGATATTAACCCGCCCCCTACTAACATTTTTGTACATATCTCGAAAACTACTATAGCTATGTCAACCAAACTGTATAGAGTTGTTTATTTTAGGCATTTCCATATATAGTTAAAAAATGGAAAAAAACGGATAAAAAATCGTAAAGTGCGTTAACGGAAGAAATATCAGAGGGAAGCTGCATCCAGGCTTTTTTTTCTAAATTGAAAATGGGAGAGGCGTCGCCCACTTATGGACCAAAAACCATATCTCAGGAAGTACTCGACCGATTTCAATGAAGTTCGGTATATGGCATTTTCTTAACACCCTGATGACATGTACCAAATATGGGTGAAATCGGTTCACAACTACGCCAGAAATCTCGATTATCACTTTATCATGCGAGAGTATAAAATGTTCGGTGACACCCGAACTTAGCCCTTCCTTACTTGTTCTATATGTTGTTGCATTTCGTAACTTTTTTTTCAGACTGGCGATTTCACATGGACAAGAATCTGAAAACATAAATTAAACTATCATGTAGTGAAATATCTATATCTGTTCGCATTAAAATAACTTACTTTTATTTTTGTAATTTTCCAGAACCGATTTCACGCTAAAAGTCTTCAGCCCGTGGTAACTCATCTTATAGRTTCGAGAACATTCTTTTATTTTTTTATTTAAAATTTAAACACAAAATTAACACATTTTTTTATTAAAAAAGCAGCTCACCTGAAAACAATCAACTTGCTTGACGAAATAATAAAAAAAATTACTTATAAATTTTATTCCATCAATTTGTATTTGTCGTTTTTCATGTACTTACTTGATTGTAGATATGAACACAGTAGAATTTAGCGCATTACTTCCTTTTATGCATTACCTGGTATCTAAGAATTCTACATAGAATTTTCTTCGAAGCATTCTTCAAAGAAAAATGTAAGCGGTGAACCGTTATCCCGCTGGGTCTTTACATGTGTACCCATATTGTAAGTATGTATGATGATTTTTGAGACTATTGTTGTTTTTCCAGAAGAATGTTTGTATTTTTTGATTTACATGAGTACGCACATATTATTTGTGTGAGAATGTCATACGCACATACATACATGTGTGTGTAGGTAAATATAGAGAAGCGCGCGCTTTTTATATTACTGATAAATGATAATAACTTGACTTGAAATTGATTTGTACTGACATCCGTATCTGCAGGATAGAAGGGTATGAAAGTTTTAAATGATAAAAGGTGTGATTTATGTATATGTTTGTTGTAATATATTAAATTTCTTTTATGATATTATGATAATATATCACATATGAAATTATATTAAATTATCAAAGATAAGAAATATTTAATTTGCCCATTAACTACAAATATTACTTGGAGAAATGCATAAATTAAAGACAATGTTTTCAATTTTGCATGAAATCACAAAATTCGCAAAATTATATTCATATCAATTGATGTGATAGCATGTAAACGTATAAAAATATAAGCGAAAAGGCCAACAGACGTCTGTAAAAGCAATGTACATTTCAGAACATAATTCTCATTGAATTCTCAGCTCTGTTTACTCATTTCTGTTAAAGTTTCTCCTGCCGAGCCAAAAGTGGTGAAATCCACTAATAGAAAATTCATGGCTCTTGACAGTTCACACGCTTGTCCGTAGTTGAACCTTCTCTATATTATACGTTCTCTGATAACGGGATTTATAAGAGAGATAAAATAGTTGGAAAGGCATTAAAAATTATATTATAAATAAAAATTAAATTCGTTTGGCATGGATCTTGCTAACTTATCTGTTTCCTCAGTTGTTATCCAAGACCATTCTGCTAGCATAACACTTTCTATTCTATCTAACCATTTTTGTAATACAAGTAGATCCGATAGGTGCTCAATAGGATTCAGGTTAGGCGTTTGTGGGGGCGCCTTTAGCTGTCTAGAAGCGTTATACTGGAATTAAAGTATGACTATTTCAGCAGTATGGTTTGGATGATGATCCTGTTGGAAATTCAATGATCTTTCGTCTGTTTACAAGTGAAATTTAGCGAGCGACTCGGCCATTATGTCAAGCTTTTCGAAAGATTTTTCTAGCAGTTTTGGCACAAATTGTTTTTTAAAGATTATATTTATATTTTCAATAATCTTTTCTGATGTAAGTCCGATCTGATTTCTGATTGAAATTTCGGTTCTTTTGAAATTGTTTATAACACGCTGGACAAATAAATATAATCTTTCAACAATTTGACGATTTTTTTGAAACATTTCATTGGCTAAGTGTATACAATGGGGAGAGCGAGCTTGTACCTAAAATATTACCACCACTAATAATTCTATCCAAATCTAGTTTAATGACAAAAATACCTCAATCAAACAATTATATGCAGTGAGAATCAAAAATGACCACAAGTTTGTGCTTCGTGTCTTTACATCTGCATAAGCATAGAAGTAGGAAAGAAATTTTAAAAACTTTTTTATCCCTTTAGTTCATGTTCAATTACGAAGAAAATTGTCGAATACTAAGAAAAACACATATAAACCTGAAACAACTCACATGTTCTCAATTATGCACCTGTTACCTATTAAAAAAAATATCAAAGTTTGCCGTAAGTTTCATTCTTCATGACTTTAATAAAAAATTTTAAATTATATAATGCTTTCTTCGCTTAGCATGAACTGTTTGATAAATAAAAAAATATGTTTCAATAGTTATCACATCTATCATACTTGTAGTCATCACAAGAGGAGGTCTTAGTACGAATGAAATCTAAAGTGCTTTAAATAAATCAGTCAGTGGTCGTAAACGTTCAGAAAAGGCGACCTATCATATTCATATCACAAGTCAGAGGCCACAATACAATTTTCGCAAATATACAWATGTATATACTTAGGAAACTTTTAGTTTTCGAGATATTCACGTGTAAAGTTGAAAATTCCACTATTTTAATTACGTATTTGCTCGATATAAGATTAATTTTTCACTTATATTTTTCAATTTTATATCCACTAACACATCACTAATTCATTTGTTCACATTTATTTTGTATAATATAGTGCAAAAATAACTTTTATTATACATTTAGCTTATTGCTGAATTATGATTATTTAAGAATAACAAAAGAAGTTCAACGCGATAAAAATTTGATACACCCCGGTGTTGGACCGACCAGGGTTTTTTTTAATTTAAAATTTCTTTATATTCTATTTTCATAGGTTGTTTAAATATTGAATTAAAACTGCTTTTCTACTACATAATGTGAAATAAATGTGTACAAATAAATAAGTGATGTGGTAGTGGATATAAAAATGAATAATATAAGAGAAAAATTAATTTTACATCGGGAAAATACGTAATTAAAATAGTGGAATTTTCAACTTAAAAGCGAATATCTCGAAAAGCTTCCTGAAGCTATAACTATATATAGTATATTCTTGATCTGGAGAATTTCCTCTATCCGACCATACCCATTTTAATCCCGAAATCCTGGGACGGTATACTAAATTTTTCCCCGATAGAGAATATATGCTGAGTTTTCAAATAAAGGTTAGGACAACACTGATCAACCGCCACGAATTTGGACGAGTTTTGGAAAGGGGTAAAGCTATAATGATTCCAAATGAATTTATACAGAATTTGGTCGAAAGTATGCTAAACCTCATACAAAGTATTTTGTGATAAAGGGTTATATATTAATACCAGAAACTAGATATTTTCTGAAAGTTTCAGTAAGGTGCAAACTTGGGTACATATGTATGAGTTGTTTTGGTTTTATATCTTTTTTTCGATACTTTTTTATATTATTAACCATTTTATTCGGAATTGAACATGAACTAATGGGATACATAGAATTTCTTTGCAACTTCTGTACTTATGCAGATATAAAGACACGAAGCACAAACCTGTACTCATTTTTTCTTCTCACTGTATACTATTATTTGACTGAGGTATTTTTTATCATTTGATAAAATTATTAGTGGTGTTAACACTTTAGGTACAAGCTCGTGATAGATTAATATTATTATAACCCAACGATTAACATCATTCCGACCAACTGATGCGAGGGACGCATCCGTATCAGTGCGGAATCAGCCGAGTCGTGAAAGTCAAGACAGTTTTTAATCATCGACATCTAAAAGTGCTCAGTTACAGAAACATAAATTTCAACAGGAGGTATTTTTAATATTGAAAAGTGAATCAGATAAATCAAATGCCCAGGAATGAAAATTAAAATTATGTATGTGACGGAATGGTTCATTAAGTTCAGAATTTGATCTAAAAGATTTTAACATTAAGGATCTAAACCGGGACATTAAATTTAATTTTAGGCAGGAGAAAAGAACTATAGTGGAATCGCTCAAACGCTAACTCGCGAGAAAGTTAAACCTTCGGCTAAGTGGACATACTTTTCTAAAAAGTTACCTTTTGGTTACTCTTTTGGTTAACTTTTTTGAGCTTAGCTTGTTTTTCAAACCCAACCCTTCTTTTTTAGCAAACAAAAACACTGCTATGCATCCCCGAAGTTCTATGTAAAAAATTACTGTCGGTGTCGCGAGATATGTACATACGTAGCTTTTCATGAACGTTTGAACTTGTGAGCATTTTGTAGTTAGTGCGTTAAAAAATGTCAACAAAGCAGAAAAAATTTTTGCAAATCAGTTTAAATTGGCATCAAAAAGCTGAGATTTTAAGAAAAATCGAAGAAAGTATATCGTTTGGCGTTGACTTATGATGTATCAGCCAAGCTCGAATTTGCCAAATTGCTCGCTATAAAACAATTTCATGCAAGTAATGGATGGCTATCAAATTTCAAGAAACGATACGGTTTCACGACTTAAAAAATTGTACACTCTTATAGAAGATGGAACCTTCTCTATTTAGTCCTGCAGCTCGAACTATTTTCTCCAGAAGCAGGTTGAAAAAGTCACACGATAAGAAATCGCCCTGCCTGAGACCTCGTTTGGCATCGAACGGCTTTTAGAGATCCTTCCCGATTCTGACGGAGCTTTTGGTGCTGCTCAACGTCAGCTTACACAGCCGTATAAGTTTGGCAGGGTTACTAAAGTCAGGCATCCGGCATAAAGGCAGCTCCTTTTGATGCTATCGAAAGCAGCTTTGAAATCGACGAAGAGGTGGTGAGTGTCGATTCTCCATTCGCGGGTCTTTTCCAAGATTTGGGGCATGGTGAATAGTATCTGGTCGGTTGTTGATTTTCCAGGTCTGAAGCCACACTGATAAGGTAAAATYACTTCGTTGACAGTGGGGTTTAATCTTTCACACAATACGCTCGATAGAACCTTATATGCGATATTGAGGAGGCTTATCCCATGGGAGTTGGCGCAGATTGTGGGGTCTCCTTTTTTGTAGATTGGGCATAGCACACTTAAATTCCAATCGTTGGGCATGCTTTCGTCCGACCATATTTTACAARGAAGCTGATGCATGCTCCTTATCAGYTCTTCGCCGCCGTGTTTGAATAGCTCGGCCGGCAATCCATCGGCCCCCKCCGCTTTGTTGTTCTTCAGGCGTGTAATTGCTATTCAAACTTCTTCTTGGTCGGGAAATGGAACGTCTGCTCCATCGTCATCGATTGGGAAATCGGGTTCGCCTTCGTTGTGTATTTACTGCTATTCAGCAGGCTGGAGAAGTGTTCCCTCCATAATTTAAGTATGCTATGGGCATCGSTGACTAGATCTCCTTTGGGGGTTCTACAAGAGTATGCTAAGGTCTTGAAACCTTCTGTAAGCCGCCGCATTTTTTCATAGAATTTTCGAGCATTACCACTATCGGCCAGCTTATCAAGCTCTTCATTCTCACGCATTTCGGCCTCTTTCTTTTTCTGTTGCAAATGCGTCTATCCCATCCCGCACGTGTTGTGGTCGATCGTAACGTTACGAGGTATGCAGCCTGTTTTCCTTCCGCTGCGACACGGCACTCCTCGTCGTACCAACTGTGCTCTTGCACTTTCCGAAAACCAATGGTTTCGGTTGCAGCTGAGCGTAAAGAGTTTGAAATGCTGTCCCACAGTTCCCTTATACCGAGTTGTTGACTAGTGCTCTCAGAGAACAGGAGTGCAAGCCGAGTAGAAAGGCTTAGGTTCCTTAATAACTCGTTCATCAAAAAAATTAAAAACTCCCTCTAGTAAATAATGTATTATTACATAAGGACATGGAAACTCAGATCTACGAGAAAAGCGCATTTTCTAACATTTTTGAAGATTTAATGAAAAATCATTTCCATCACACCAAGATAAACAGGATCGGGCCAAAATGACTATCTTGTAGAACATCTGAAGAAATATTGGTTAAAATCCCAGAAGATCAAGAATATGTTTAAAGTCGAAAGATCTACTTAATCGAAAGCCTTGATGAAGTCAGTGTTTATAATACCCGAACGCGTGTGTTCTCTAAAACCCAATGATACGCGGTTTACAAATACAAGTAAATTAGTTAGAGTACATTTCTCTTTACGAAATCCAGCTGAGAAAAAGAAACTAACAGATAGATCGAAAAGTTATATTGTCGCAATAAAGCTTAGACATATCTTATAGTTTTACACTACCGCTCTAAATTTCATTGTATGACTTAAGTCGCCTTTTATGCAAAGGGGTTATGAATGACTGTTTACTTATTGAAGAAATACTTGCCATTTATTTTTATTACATTTATTTTTCATACCGGACGAAATTCACATAGAGCAGAATGATGTCGAATACTCGACAAGTGAACCAGTTCTTTTAAAATGTTTAAAAGCTCGAGTTTTTCTGTTTAAATTTTTTTTCTGTNCTCGACAAGTGAACCAGTTCTTTTAAAATGTTTAAAAGCTCGAGTTTTTCTGTTTAAATTTTTTTTTCTGTTTAAATTTTTTTTTTTTTTTTTTTTTTTTTTGTTTAGCAAATTCTTTATTTACAATCTGTCTGTATTCAAAACAATAAGCAAATGTTCTAAAATATACATAACTTGATACTCTTGGACCCCAGTGGGCGCAAAAGTAATATTTTATTCTATACTTAGCTTAAGCTAGTGATAACAAACAAAAAAAAAAAAATGTATATGAATCTTTCGATAACCACGGTTCTGTACTTTTATTTTTATTTACAATTACTATTCGTACATATGTGGTTCTTAAATAATATCATGGTAAAATTGTTAAACGCCCCATTTAATTATATATTAATATCCCCATAATAATTAGGCCAATATACAGTAGAAAGATAAAAAGTCTTCCTGTTATACTCTTGCAACATATTGCTACAGAGTGTAATAGGTTTGTTCACTTAACTATAATAATAAATGTTATTTTAATAGTAATTATAATAATACAATCGCTTTTATTATAATTACTATTAAAATAACAGCTAGTTATGTGCATCAAAATAATGTTAAAATTAAAATTTCAAATACATGGATTCAAATACTAAAAGTAACGAAGGGCGAGTTATGTATGACTATCCAAATAATCATAATTTGAAGACAACCATGCCACAGAGGCATGTATTAGAACGTGACGAAATGTCACAAGTCAGCATTTCTTCATTCTTATGTGAGTTTTAAGTTTGAATGAATAAAGAGTTGCTAAACAATCATCATGGTGTTGGATTAATTTTATAATAACGTTAAAAGTTGTAACTCGCGCGTCAAGCGTTGTGACATATTTCACAACGTCGTATAAGCATAAAGCAATAAGTGTTTTATAATATCCAATTTAGCCCATTTCCGGCAATATCCCTTGTTTTTGGTAAGCAAAAACAAGCAGGATTGCGTACGTGTGTACAAAGAGCATTGACCTCTTATATGAGCACTCATTTGCAAGTAACTCAAATGGATTCGTCTCTATTTATACCCTATAAAACATACAAACACAAAACAAATTATGAAAATAAATATTGGAATTTTGAATAATTAAATAAATAATAGAGAAATTTTACTATTTTGATTTAATCCGAAAAAAAGAAGCTCGCTTTTTGATTTTATCCAGAAAAAAAAAAGTTATAAATTCTATTACTGACAAAAGATTTCGCGGTGCAATCAGGAATTTGTTCAAATTCAATCAGTTTACACAGAGATAAATTATTTCACAAATTAAACTTTTTAAATGAACGCAGATTCTAAAGAATCAAAATCTACTCCTCTACCAAAAGTACACCTGCAAAAGCTAGATGCTCAAAGCAATGTGGCACAGAACAAAAAAGGGGAAAATCTTTATATACAGTAAATTTATAACTGAGATTGACAGTTTAATTAGATACTGCAATTACACGCGCTTCACTTCCGCGAGAAGATATGCCACATGCACAAAGTCAAGAGACAAGTTCAGGCATCCACCTCAAGCTGCCCGCATGTGACACAGAAATATTTCATGGGGGTATGAACAATGGCCGTCCTTCCTGAACATGTCAACAGCCGTTTACATAAAACCATCCAAGATTATCTAATGCACAAAAATTGTATCACATAAAATACAAAACAAAAGTCAAGTTCGCCTTAAATAACGATAACATCAAAATGGCTTGGCAAGCTCTGAAATCAAGATATGAAAATGAACGAATATTGGTCGATAAGCAAATAATGTTATTGATGAACTTGCCAAAAATTCAAAAGGAAGCAAGTGAAGAATTTATGATTGATAATTCAATTCACTGTTTCCAACTGTTTGTCGATTTTATAAGTTTTCCAGCTTAACACCAAACAGCGCAAATATCAACAGAGCCACAGGTTTAGTTGCAACAACAAATCCCGAAGAGATATACAAAAATTGCCATGCTGCTCAGAGGCATTAAAAATTCAAACGCTGCACAGCGATATTAAAGGGTACTACTACTCACAGCAGTCGTCTCCAACGAGCATAGAGGAGACCTGTTTAATCTCAGGGCCCTAATAAACCAAGGATCGCCACGATCTTTCATAGCATCTACCAACAAAACACGCCAACTTTGAAATTACGGAAATGGGCGGACGTGTAGTACAAAAATAAGAATACAAGCAGAAGCAATAGTCTTACCGCAACTAACAAATATGCTTCCACGCTATCATATAAATATCAAGCAATGGGAAAAGGTTTCACACCTTAAGTTAGCAGATCCTAACTGCAACACTCCCGCTAAAATTTACCTTCCATTAGGCAGCGATCTCATACCAGAGATAATACTCGAATTTATTGAGAAATTTCAAACACACTTGTGACACAAAAGACTATTTGCATTTAGATCACATGGAGGAAGTAAGCCCATGCCAAAAAATCATCAACGGCAAATACTACTCATTTTACTTGCCGCACCACGTTTTAGTAAAGTTAGACAAAAAACAACTAAAGCAAGAGTTGTCTTCAACACTTCAAGATTATCTTGCTCGGGGAATTTCTATTTACGAGACCCGAACTCCAACCTGACTTAATGCAGGAACAGGRTTATATTAAAATATGTATTCAACGGAGACGTCGAAAATATGTATAGACAAATAGTCGAACATAAAGACGATCGAATTATTTTCCGAAAATCCCCAAATAGTCCACTACACGACTACAAGCTAAAAACAGTGACCTTTGGTATTAACTGTGCTCCATATCTAGCTATTTGAACACTCCACGAATTGTCAAAAAATACAATTTCCTCTGGCAACTGAAGTGTTRAAAACTCAAACGTATGTAGACGGTATTCTGTCTGGAAGTCACACTCTTCCACACGCATACCAATCTTTATTACAAGTAATAAAAGCTCTCAAATTCGCAGGGTTTTCATTAAAAAAGATTACGTCAAATCACCCAAATATACTCAAAAATATACCAGACGAAAATGCATTTAAACATGACAAAATTCAAATTATATCTGTGGTCCAATTCTGAAATTGTACTAGCTTGGTGAGAAAAACCACCACATGCATGGAAGATGTACATTCTAATCCAACATCTCAAATACTTGACCCAATGGGATCAGCCACTTAGCGACACGTAGCCACTTCTACCGATTGATAAAAAGAACTCGCTCTTAGTACCAAATCCGTTCATAGATACGAAAGGTCTACTTCGTGCAAATGATCGCCTTGTTAATTCAAGGCTAACGTATAACGAACGTCATCCCATATTTATACCAAAGAGATCGCAACTTGCCACTTTATATCTCAACTATGTACTATTACTACACGCCGAATATCGCCTCATACAACAAGTAGTCCGTCAAGAGTTTTATGTTCCAAGACTCAAGACAAAAATAAAGAAATTAATTTTTTCGGTCAAGATGCGCCCCTTGTGTTGATGTTGTTTGAAATTTTCACTTAAAGCCGACCATGTTAAGGTCTCCCACACTAATGAAAGGCCATATGTCTGTCTTTGTATTCTTTGCAGTTCATCCCTCCAAGCACTCCTCATTTGGGCGGTTTATGGGAATCAGTTGTAGAAAGCTTTAAATCCCACTTTGAAAAGGTAGCTGGAAACTACAAATTTAATTTTGAAGAATTTACAACATTATTAATTCGTATTGAAGCCGTTCGCAATTCACGGTCATTGACGACACTCTCGCAAGTTCCCTCAGATCTAACAGCTCTTACACCAGGACATTTTCTCGAAGGAGCATCCGTTTCGGCCATACCTGAGACAGACGTGGGGTCGCTTTCCTTACTAAATAAATGAGGAAGAATTAAAATTCTCCATCATGATCCCAGCCTCCGATGGAGTTRAGCATTAACACATTCCACCTAGAGAAACTGGAACACACTAAWAAAATACTGCTCAATACACCATATCTTATGACACCATACCTACTCATACATCACCACACAACACGAACACAACTCACCATACTTCTATATCAACCCACTCTACGAATGTACGAGAAAATTTAAAATTTGGTTGACTGTCTGCTTGAGTAAAAATTGAGTTACATTGATGAAATTTGGTATGCGGGTACTTTAGTACAAAAAACGAGTTCGTAAATGAGCATAATGGGACCACTACCACGACCACAAAATGCCATAGTCCAAAATCCATAAAGTGTCCTAACTAAACTCCCCATTAAGATATACTAATACTGTGGGCATAAAATTTTAATTTTGTAATTGTCATTCTTCTCAAATTCCCATAGTGAAAAAATGGGCGATTCCAGACTACTACCACGTTTACTTCTCACATAAACTCATTTTAAATTTCATTTGATTTTTCACTTTCCAGTGTTGGAAGAAATAAATAATATAATGGAATAAAAATTTACACTAATAATGCCTTTCGAGTATGCCACCTTATGACCAATTGTTTCCCAAATTCAAACAGACCTGTTAATAGTTGATTTTTGGCCGAAAATATCGGTCAATATGTAAGATAGATAATTGAAATTCAGGCAGAATTCTTTACTGACCTGGTTTGACAGCAAGCACATAAGTGCTGCCTATAAAGCTTCGAACAAATGTTTAGAAAGATGATGACAGATAGGCGCAAACATACCGGCCGCCTTGAACAACAGTTCAAAAAAGTACAATTTTAATTAAATTCTAAGAATAGCATATAGAAAATATGTCCCCCTTTGTTGGTGGTAGCAATAGCTTGATCACGGGCCTTAACAGTTCTACTTCGGATGCTTTCAAATTTACAACCCGAACTTGACCATCCGTCCCTGGGGAAGGGCCAATAACACGGCCAAGCTTCCATTTAGTTGGGGGGGGCTTTGCCTTCATGTATGATAACGATATAATTTTTCTGCGTTGAACGTATCCATTTCGAATGACGTTGAAGRCTGACAAGATACTCCTCTCGCCATCGATTCCAGAAGTGTTGTCTACTTGACACGATGATTTGCCGACGTTGAAATATAGTTCCCTTGAAGACCTCAACGTCAGGGTCGGGAGGTCTCTTTACCGGTTCGCCAATCATGAAGTGTCCAGGAGTGAGGACTTCAAAGTCATTTACATTTGTAGGAATAAAGCAAATAGGAGGCGAGTTTACACAGGCTTCAGCTTCAGTCAGTACTGCTTCCAATTCTTCGTCAGTTAGAARCGAAGAATYTAAGGCCCGCTTAAGATGATATTTGATACGTTTTATACCAGCCTCCCAGAAACCAATCATGTGAGGAGCGTTTGGAGGATTGAAATGCCAAAATACTTGCGCGTTTGCGAAATAGGCTAATTGTAATTCGTTTTCAGCACCCACGAAGTTAGTGCCGTTGTTAGAGTAAATGCGCTGACAGTACCCTCCCCAATTAGTAAAACGTTTGAAAGCCGCTATGAAAGCAATTGAAGAAAGATATCCAGMAAGTACGAGATGCATTGCACCAGTACTCATGCAAATAAATGAGCATATGTATGCATTTGTAGATTTTGCACCTCTTTCATGTGTAAACTTCACGCCGTAATTGGCAGCGTAATCTACTGCACTATGTAAAAAAACATCTGGTTGAAGTGACGCGACTTGGAGGCAGATCAGCCATGAGTTGTTGTAATTGTAATGGTTGAAAGCTCAGTCGTGTACAGCGAAAAACCTTCGTTGCAGCGCAGCTGCGGTCCACCATGTAATGTTAAAAGATGCATTTCTGGTGCAATTAATTTATCGAGCGGTGATTTTGTTTTGGCACTATTATAGGGTGTTTAACATAATCCGAAAGCGGTGCGTTTTTGATGCGGCCGACTCGTAAGATATCATTTGCGTGTAGAAAAGGTTGTCTTGCTAGACAGCTTCGTGTATGTACTGGCTTATWTTCTCCGCAATTAGAAATTTCCTTTTTAAAACAATTAATTGAGTATACTTAACCAATGCTATTTCAGCGTTTTATTGATGAAGCGTAATAAATAAGCGGGGATGCGTTTAAGATACCGAGAGTTGAAGAGGGAAGCGAGACGCATTTACAGACAGAAAAAGAAAGAGGCCGAAATGCGTGAGTACGCAGAGCTTGATAAGCTGGCCGACAGGGGTAATGCTCGAAAATTCTACGAAAAGATGCGGCGGTTTACAGAAGCTTTCAAGGCCCGAGCATACTCTTGTAGAACCGCCAAAGTTGATCTAGTCACCGATGCCCAGAGCATACTTAAATTGTGGAGGGAACACTTCTCCAGCCTGCTGAATGGAAGTGAACGCACAACGCCAGGATAAGGCCAACCCGATTCCCGAATCGATGACGATGGAGTAGACGTTCCATTGACCGACCAGGAAGAAGTTCGAATAGCAGTTACCCGCCTGAAGAACAACAAAGCGGCGGGAAACTAACAACCGACCAGATATTCACCATGCGCCAAATCTTGGAAAAGAACCGTGAAATGTGAAGCGACACTCACCACCTCTTCCTCGATTTCAGAGCTACTTTCGACAACACGAAAAGCAGCTCCTTTATGCCGCGATGTCTGAATTTAGTAACCCTGTAAAACTTATACGGCTCTGTAAGCTGACGTTGAGCAGCACCAAAAGCTCTGTCAGAATCGGGAAAGATCTCTAAAAGCCGTTCGATACCAAATGAGGTTTCAGACAAGGCGACTCCTTATCGTGCGATTTCTTTAACCTGCTTCTRGAGAAAATAATTAGAGCTGCAGAACTAAATAGAGAAGGTATAATCTTATATGAGTGCACAGTGATGATATATTGATATCATCGGCCTCAACACCCGCGCCGTTAGTTCTGCTTTCTCCAGACTGGACAAGGAAGCAAAGCAAATGGGTCTGGCAGTGAACGAGGGCAAGAGGAAATATCTCCTGGCTTCGAAAAAACAGTCATCGCACTCGCGACTAGGCTCTCACGTCACTGTTGACTGTCATAACTTTGAAGTCGTAGATAATTTCATCTATCTTGGAACCAGCGTAAACACCACCAACTATGTCAGCCTGGAAATCCAATGCAGGATAACTCTTGCCAACAGGTGCTACTTCGGCAATTGAGAAGTAAAGTCCTCTCTCGACAAACAAAAACCAAAGTCTATAAGTCATTCATAATACCCGTCCTGCTATATGGTGCAGAGGCATGGACGATGCAACAACTGATGAGTCGACGTTGCGAGTTTTCGAGAGAAAAGCGAATATCGCATTCGATGGAACGATGAGCTGTACGAGATATATGACGACATTGACATAGCTCAGCGAATTAAAAGACAGCGGCTACGCTGGCTAGGTCATGTTGTCCGAATGGACGAAAACACTTCAGCTCTGAATGGATGCTTTACTCGCCGGGGGAAGCAGAGGAAAAGGAAGACCTCCACTCCGTTGGAAGGACCAGGTGGAGAAGGACCTGGCTACGCTTTTAATATCCAATTGGCGCCACGTAGCGAAAAGAAGAAACAACGGCTATAATCGCGTAAGCGGTGTTTACGCTAATTAAGAAGTAGATGAAGATGTCTTTAAGTTTGCAAGATGAATGATACTTCGTCAAAAAATCCCATTCGCTAGTAGTTTCCGTCAGCAGTTTTACAGCCTTGCTAGATTTTTGYTCGAGATCTGTAGTGTGTGATTCTGCAGAAATCGGCCAGCTACTGTTATTCTTATGTAGCCATTGCGGACCATGCCACCAAAGTTGATGTGTGAGAATCTGCGATGATAATATGCCCCCTTGAAGGGCTATCTGCGGGATTGTGCTGGTAGAACATCTTGTACTGCAGCGACGCAATTGTCCACAAATACTGACCAACGGCTAGGACTGCTTTGCAACCACGCTAAGGTAATCATTGASTCCGTCCATGCGTATAATTTTGAGAAGGTGTTGTTCAGATTTGATTGAACTTGCTTCACTAGTTTAGCTCCCAAATAACTCCACAAAGCTCTAGTAGTGGTAACGAAATAGTTTTCAGAGGCGCTACTCTTGTTTTCGTTGCAAGTAGTATGGCCTTAATCGTACCGTCCGGAAATTGTGTGCGACACTAAAGTGCAGCTGCGTAAGCGACTTCTGATGCGTCGGTAAAAATTTGATACTGAGATTCAGAAGTTTTGCAAATTCCTAACCAGAGGCTTATTTTTAGCGTTGATAGTTGCTGTAACTCACGACGATGTACCAACCAGTCTCTCGCAATTTCTCAATAAACTAGTTCATCCCAATCCAAATTTGAGCGCCAAAGTTTCTGTAACCAAATCTTAGAGCGGATTGTACAGGGCGCGATCAAAGCTGGTGGATTGAATACCTTATTTGAGTCGGAGAAAAACGTTCGTTTTGTAAGTTTAGGAGACCGGTCGTTAAAACTCACTGCTATAGAAAGCCAATTGTTGTTTGTGCGCCATATGGTACCAAGAGTGCGGATTTGGTCTCCATCGACTAAGAGATGCGAAATTTGTTTAGATGCGTGTGGTATCATATCTATTTGCGTGGTTCGAACCCACTTTCAGAGAGCGCGTAGGAGACATTTTTTTGAAGTAAAGCAAGGTCATCAAATGTATCAGCACCAGATAGTGAGTCATCTATATAAAAGTCCGACCTTATAACTTCAATGACTTCCTTGCTTGCGTTTGACGCGTTACGTGCGGTTTGATGTAGTGACTTAACAGCAAGATGTGATGCTAAGGCGACTCCATGCGTGACCCTTAAAAGACGAACCGGATCTGCTGGATTGGAACCCCAAACTATGCGTTGATAATCTGTGTCCGAAAGCGAACCAAAATAGAAAATAGATCTTGTTGTGGCTGAGGGCCTAACATGAGGGCACCGTATATAGAATTCCCAGAGGTTGACTTCATAGGTGCATTGAAAACGACTCGAAGTTTTGTTGTTTTACTTGTGGTCTTTACCCCAGCATGATGTAAAGTTTATCTGTTGTCGTCTCAGCTGGTTCCATGTGTCCCATATAGGTGAGTTCATCCATAAACATACTATACTCTTTGCGAAGTTGTTCGTTGGTTGCAAATCTTCCTTACATGCGGAGAAATGCTCGAATAGCTGCTTCTCGTGATTCACATAACAATACGTTTTTCTTAATAGGTAAACGTACGATGTAAGSACCATCCGATGCACGTTCGGTCATATCATCGTATAGCTTCTCACACATAGCTTCTTCAGGTGGAAATAATTTGCAGGCGGATAATTCTACGAGTTAACAAAACTGATGGATGAGTTGAGTTACCTGTCCGGTCAATGACCGGGTACCCCTCCTCAAAAAAATTTTATGACCGCGTCCATCCCCAAAATTAAAGTTATTTGACACCCATTTTTCGTCAATATTTTTTAGAATCAATTACGCAGGCCAAGAAAGAAAACCCGAAATATATTCTCATTAGTGCAACGGACTCAAACAAGCCAATTTCGAAGTATTCTTGCTTCGCTGTCCACAAAGCCTTAGAAGCTATTAGCAAAGAAATCATCTCAATTTCTTAGTTGCGTGCTGGTAATCTTCTGCTGCTGGTAAAAATAACCAAATTGCCCAAAAGTTAATTTCAGCCATAAAACTTCCTGGTGTGTGTAAAATTGAAGCGAAATACCATGACAACCTCAATAGCGTGAAAGGTACAATCTTTGCTCCCTGTTTCATCAATGTCAGCGAGAAAGAGATAATAGAAAACATGAGAAGACAAGGTGTAGTCGATGTTTACAAATTTACTAGGCGGACGGAGGGAGTACCACTACCCCAACCCACGGGTGTAGTTTTACTTACCTTTGATCTTTTTGATTTACCCGAAAAGGTAGAAGTATCATGGAGAAGTGCAAAAGTAAAACCCTATTATCCCAACCCAATGCGATGCAAATCTTGCCAACTGCTGGGGCATACCGCGAAACGATGCAATAAACCTCCCGCGTGTGCTTCTTGCAGTCTTCCTCTTCATTCTTTACCTTGCATGC